>NC_048448.1:37841504-37859004 GCF_004353265.1 Vitis riparia
CTTAGGTAATACAATGCCATTTCTTTGTTCTTTCATTTTCTTGTGCAAGTAATGCTCCAAGAGAGCGTTCTTGTGCGGTGATGTAGAGTATCAATGGCTTCCCTGCCATAGGAGCACCTAAGATCGGTGGATTAGCCAAGTATTTTTTTATGCTTTCAAAGGCATTATGACAAGCTTCGTCCCAAAAAAATGGTATATCTTTCTTCATAAGTCGGTTGAAGGGTTGACATCGTCCTGCAAGGTTTGAAATAAATCGTCGAACGAAAGCAAGACATTCTTGAAGACTTCTAAGTTCTTGAAGATTCCTTGGCTCTGGCATATCTTGAATAGCTGCGATCTTAGATTGATCCACTTCAATGCCACGGTGTCGAACAATAAACCCTAGAAACTTACCAGAAGTAACACCAAAAGCACATTTGAGCGAATTCATTTTGAGTTGGTACCTTCTTAACCTGTCAAACACCATACGAAGATCTTGCAGGTGGTCTTCTCTCTTTCTAGACTTGACAATCAAGTCATCAACATAGCACTCAACATTCTTATGGAGCATGTCGTCAAATATTTTTTCCATAGCGCATTGATATGTTGCACCTGCATTCTTTAGTCCAAAAGGCATCACTTTGTAACAGTATATACCCTTTGGAGTCCGAAATGCAGTAAGCTCTTCATCCCATGGTGCCATTCGTATTTGATTATACCCCGATGATCCATCCATAAAGGATAAAGCTTCATAACCAGTAGTTGCATCAATCATAAGCTCGATGATTGGTAATGGGAAGTCATCTTTTGGGCAAGCATTTTTTAAATCTCTGAAATCCACACAAACACGGATCTGCCCATTTTTTTTCTTAACTGGAACGATGTTCGCAATCCATGTCGGGTACTTTACCTCCCTAATGAAACCGACTTCAATCAATTTATCAATTTCGGCTTCTATTTGCGAAACAAGTTCTGGTCAAAATCGTCTTTGGGCTTGCTTAATCGGTCAGACACCATGCTTCACCATGAGTTGATGTACTGCAACTTTTGGATCAAGACCTGGCATTTCTTTGTACGGCCATGCGAAGACATCTTTATAATTGAGTAACAACTCAAAATAACTTTTCTCTTCAGAAGGACTTAGAAGCATACTTACATAGATTGGCCTTGAGTTTTCATTTGTTCCTAAATTGAGCTCTTTTAACTCATCTACAGTGGCTTGCCCCCCGTCCTCAAATACTTGAGGAGCTTTCCCTGGTTCATCTTCTAAAAATTCTGAATTAGAGTCAACTTGCACTGTAACATGGTAGCTAGTGTGCGTCAAACTTTCTTCAACATCTTTAGGGCATCCCTTGTCCGACTGTTTAGTGATCATGATGGTACGTCGTTTTATTTTTAATGAACCATTAGTACAAATTTCCCAAGTTGAATGGCGTTTCACCCTTGATGGGATTAAACTTCTTATCTTTGCATCTTTCTTTAGCTCAATACCCTGTTTCTTATTAGGATTTCGTCGCCATGACTTTCGGGGTAGAGTCCCAACTCTTTGTTGTATTGACCTTTGTGGGATATGTGCTAAATTCTGTTCTACTTGGTTAAAATCACCCAATCTAGTGAACACTGAAGCTCGTGTAATTGGAGTTTCAATCCGATCAAATACTGAGATTCGAGGAGGAGGATTTGACCCACTACTCTCTTCCATGTCTTCTACAGTGATATGTTGTGTACTTGTCTTAGTTTTCTTAGTCTTAGCTGAAATTTTGATAGGCTCGAAAGGTACAAACCCTAAACCTGCCCTAGAAGGTTTGATTGCATACCCTTGTTGTTTCAACTTCTTTTGAGTTTCGTTAAGGCCATGCATCTTTTCACCTATAGTCTCGGGGCTAAGTTCTCCTAATTGTGATGACGAAGTGAAGTCATACCCTGCCTTGGCTAATAACTTATAAGCCTTAGGATTGAACCCCTCATCTATTATTTTACCAAGAAAGAATTCTTGCTTTGTTTGATCTCTTGAGGATTTGACGGATTTTTGTGTCTCATCCCTAGAGATAAGTTGTAAGTTTGGCAGGGGAATGGTCGCATCTTCTTTCAAGACCTGAAGATCTCCATTTTCCAATCTACGACGTTGTACTTCACTTTTGTCTTCTATGAAAGGTGGTTGACCCTCACTTCGTCGAGATCTTGGGATGTACCTAAATACTGGGAAAGTAGTGACAATCGCTGAGTCCAATGTCGATTTTTTTTAGGATTCATTTTTTTCTTCAATTTGAGTCATCATTGGTTGTGAAATTTCCTCTACTAACGTCGACTTACACTGCTCAACTTTTCCCTTAAGTTTAGCCTTCCCAGTTGAGGGAATGGTCGCAGGAAGGACTTCCTCCATAGCTTCATTTTCTATGTAAAATTTAGCGTCAGCAAAATAAGACTCAACTTCTGTAAATGGCTTAGTGTCAGCCTCTACTTTCTTTACCCTTCCTTGATAGAATTTGAAACACTGGTGTAGTGTTGAAGGAATTACTCCATTCTCATAAAGCCATGGTCGCCCGAGTAATACATTGTAAGATGTTTTTGGCATCAATTACATGAACAATGTGTTTGAACTCAATTCACCCGTACAAGCTCTAGGCGAATCATACAATAGCTCGTTGTCCTCCTTGAATTAAAGCCCTGGATCATTAGGCGACTTTGAGTTAGTTCTTTCATAGCAATCCCGAGTCGTCTCATTGTTGTTTTGGGCATGATATTTATTGCAGACTCTCCATCAATCAAGATTCGAGTGAAATTTTGTTCCCGTATGTACTCGGTAACAAACAGAGGTTGATTATGTGGTTTTGACCCTAACTGAAGGTCTTCATCGGTAAAGGCGATGGTTGTACAACATTTGGCACAATTGTGACTTTCATCCTCACGTTTTGCCCCCTTTATTTTGGTAGTAAAGAGTGTTGGATTCCTAAGTACTTGAATCAACGTATTTCGCATCTCATTAGGAAGTTGTAGCATTTCGTGTCTATTAAATGGTGAGGGTAGGTGTTGTAAGCTTGTTACTACCCCTTCTTCTTCCTTAGTTTTTCTTGATTCAACACCAAGAATGCTTTCCTCATATTCACTTAACTCATCTTCTTTCGAAGTCTCATTGCAAGAGACCATATGAGTTGATATTGTCACATTTTTATCAAAGAACCCTAAGGGGAAGTACTCCCCTAGGGTGATAGGGGTGATGAGTTTCTGGACCAAAAGATTGTCTATTCGGACAATTGCTTGTTTCCTCCCAGGATTCTTTTTTTCTTTCTTCTCTAGGTGTTGTTGAGTATTCCATTCATGTCGTCCCCTCCTAGAAAGGTTAGGGTATGAATGCGACCTTTGCTTCTTACAAAGTCTTTTTTCGTGTCATCAATGTCCATCCTTCTTCGTCATATGGCATTGATTTATTATTAAAGCAAAGGTGAAGAAGGCTGTCCTGACATGACACTTATGTTTGCTTTGGTTTTGGTGACCTATGTTGAATAGTGTTGGCACATGCCCCCAATTTCTTAAGCAAAAAATGTAATGGGACAGGATCAAATAACCCAAATGTGACTGTAGCATGATTTGACTCCACTACTTCATTTAAATCTAAATGAATTCTTCTTTGCTTTGCAAGTTTCATTATGAGATCTTTTAAAACGAAACATTTATCCACAGGATGACTGACAATTCGATGATAATGACAATAGTTTGAATCATTAACACGACCAATTTCTTCTGGACGCTTGCACTCAGATAACTCGATAACATTTTTCTGAAGCAAGTCTTCCAGCATGTTAAGCACATCAGAGTCAGGAAAAGGATACTTCTTCTCCTCTAATTCCTTCAAGGTGAATCGACGCCTCTCATTTTCCTGGATTGGTCCAGCCTCTTTAACTTCCTTCTTTTTATCTCTTGCTGAAATTTTGACGGGAGTCGTATTTATCGTCATTGACTCCTGGATGGGTTTCTTCGAGGTTTTGTCATTCCTTTTCCCATCATGTCTCTCTTTTTTATGATCAACGGTAAGATCCTTCTTAGAACCATGGTTGGCTATGCTGAGCTCCATGTCATGTGCTCGAGTAGCTAATTCTTCAAAGGTACGAGGTTGTATCCCTTGGAGAATGTATAAGAGACCCAGTGCATTCCTGTATTCACATTTCCACGGCTGATACCTCAGATAATCTATCTTTGTAGTCGAAGCTTAAGAAACGCCAACGGTTGATATAGTCTACAACCGGTTCGTCTTTCCATTGATTAGTGTTAGTAAGTTCCATCATACTTACAGTTCGTCGGGTGCTATAAAAACGGTTGAGGAATTCATGTTCCATTTGGTCCCAACTATCGATACACTCTAGTGCAAGGTCTATGTACCAATCAAAAGCATTCCCTCGAAGAGAACAGACGAATTGTTTAACTAATAAGTCACCATCTGTACCCGCGTTGTTACAAGTTTCAACGAAATGGGCAACATGTTGTTTTGGATTGCCTTTTCCATCAAATGATTGAAATTTTGGAGGTTGATAACCCATAGGCATACGTAGGTTATCAATCCTCATAGTGTAAGGTTTAGAGTACATGAACGTACTCTGTGAGGGTCCACCGTACTGCACCCTAATGGTGTTAGTTATCATGTCCTGAAGTTGTTGGACAGATAATGACGCCATTGAGGCAGATTCCGTCGTTTGTCTCTCACCTTGCATTGTCTTATACGTATGTGGTGCATCATCGAGAGGAGATGCAACATTCGGAGGGTGGTTGAGTCCGTGACTTGACTCACCCGCATTTTGTACTTGTGTCTCAACCTTGTTTATGAGAGAGGCTATTTGCATATCCTTCTCCTCAACCGTCTTGGTGAGTTTGGCGATGGCACAGGCCATCTCTGCTAATTGTTCCTCTATGGATGTAATGCCGGTTGCCATTACCGGCATGGTCATCGAGAAGGGAGAAGTAAAAGAGTCAGAATGATTGGAGTAGTTTTCCTCTTTTGACATTCTGGTTGGCGATCCAGAGTATGAGACAGTGCTGGAGTTGGCGTCGGTAACTGAGCAAGGAGATTTATCCCCAAAGTCCCTTAGTGTTGAAGAGAGTTTTCCCCTGCTACGAGGACTATGGCTCTTTGCCCCCAAAGAGGCCAAGGTGATGAGTGGTTGATGCTCATCATGGGTCCTTACCGGTTTTGGCAAACAAGCAGACTCACTTGTTTGTTTTGTTGAGAGTGAAGATGTTGATTTTGCTTTGCTACGAGTCATGGGGCCTGTAGCGGTGTCATGTGTTGATTGTGCAATGACAATCTTATCATTGCCCTTGTTGTCATGCACAACTTGAGTTCTTTTGGGTGTCATCGATGTAGTAGAGATTAATCTTCTAACAAAATATATGAGAGGCAGAGAGGTCCCACCGGGCGTGCTAGAAATTTGTACGCACAAATTTCGTAAAATTTTATCCTGTAAAAATTAGCACAATAAAATAGGAAAATTAATCCGAACAAATGATTTATTAAATTTAAAAATGTAGTGCGGGTACAATCTCATAAATAAATAATATTCTTTCCAAAAGAATATTTTTCCTTCTGATTCTTTTGACTTGATCACACTTCGGAAGACGACAATGACGTTTTCTTGATTTTAGAGATCAATCGAGGGCCACAAATGGCTTATTCTCGAATGACCTTGTTGAATGGCAAAGAACGATTGTATTAGTTCTTTTGCTGTTTACTGAACTTGCAAGGAGATTTGATGAAGCTCTCTATTGTTGTGAAGCCCCTTCTCCTATACGGAGTTACCTTTGGATTTTCTCCTTAGGATTTTCCTCTCTAGGATTTTCTTCTTCCCTCTTGATGGAAGACACCTCTATTTATAAGTGAAGAAAGAGAATTTGAATTTCAAAATCCCCAATTTTAGTTGCTTAATTCAAGGGATTTAGTTCCTTAATTTTAGCAAATTTTCTTATCCAGGAGGTTTTACCAACAAGATAATAATAATAATAATAATTTTCTTATTATTATTATTATCCTTTTTATAGTTGGAGATGAAAGAGACTTATCCATAAGATGATTTTTTATTTTATTTTTAGAAGATCAAATTAGTGGTAATTTAATCCACTAATTTTTTTATGTCTACAAATGTGTTTGACGTATTTTTATTCAAAGTATTTTTAAGATAATCATTTATAAAATATTTTTTTCAAAAAATACCATGAGTTATTTTTCAATATTTAAAATTTTTTTTAGATTTGAAAAGTCTTTCTTAAAATTTCTCAAACATCTAATTCTTTTTTTTCAAAAGAAATTTTTAAACTAGAAATACTTTATAAAATTACTGTCAAATGGACTCTAAATACTTGTTCTTAGGTTTGATTTTATTGCATTTTTTAAAATTCACAACTCTCGCTTAGATTTGGTTATTGGTTAAGGGGTTCGTAAATATACTCTTTTGAATTATTTACTTTTGAAGGCATTAATTTTTTGTTACTGCTTAATCTCCCACTTTTTATTATTAACACTTGAAGTTTTAAACCATGACCTAAGATCCAAGGATAGTATAGTCAAAGATGAGTATAGGCTAAGTGTTTGTAAAATAGTTTATGTGAAATTTCAAGACTTGGGCCATGGTAGAAAAAAATATGGACATATTTCTAATTTTAAAAAGAGTAGTAATTTGGTGTAATAATGGGAAGTTATGTTAGCAATAGCTTTGCAAAAGTGCTTACCATATATTACCTTACAACAATTATGAGATAATCACATATAAGAAAGTTAATTAAATTTGATAGAGAAAGGCAAAATAGGAGTTATTAGAATAATACAAACGAAAATTCAATATAATTATTTAATACAATCAATTATGAAAATTTAGTGAATTTTTTAGATTAAATTAAATAAATTAGGTCTTGTTTGGATACACTTCATTTTTTATTTTTAAAAAATAAAAAATAATAGTAATTTTTATATAAAATATAAAAACTCTTCATATAAGAGGTATCAATATATTTTATGTTCCTAAAATTTTTTTTTTAATTTTAATTTATAGTGAAAACTTTCTTTTTAAATTTGAGGTAGTAAAAATTTTCTAATACCTTATTTTTTTAATAGTTTTTAAAAACCATCTTAAAGGTAAATTTTTAATACTTCTTGCATTTTATATAGGAACTACTATTAATTTTTTATTTTTAAAAATAAAAAATAAGTAGTATATCAAACAAAACCTCAACTTTTATATAAATAAAGTATGCTTAGATGATTAATTCTATGGTCTTTTATAAGAGAAAGGAGAGACGGAGAAGAGTAGAGAGAGAAAGAAAGAAAAAGGGTCCAAAGAATAGTGTTTATGACTTATGAGGTGAGAAAATATGCTATTTTTCTATTGTAAATATGCATAGCTCCTTCAAAATACCTCAAATTGAAGGGTTAAATGGGCTGGCTAGGCCAGGCCGAAGGCCAGAATTTTGGGCCAATACCGGCCCAAACAGTCTGTATATCCACTTCATATCAAAATATGTCACTTTTATTTATTGAAATAAATAATGACAGTGAAGAAATGAAGATGAAAAAAGATTGCATCACCTGGACTTGAAAATTGAGGTAGTAGTAGCTCACCTTCAAACTGCCTTTGCTTGAATTTCTTAAATTCAAGCAAATGATGTTGGACTGACCGTAACCTAGGAAGACTGCCTTCAAAATCTGTTCATGTTCAAATTGAACTTATAATTTTGCTTGAACTCAAGTGGGAAAATATAAAAAATAAAAATTTATAAAAAAAAAATGGCGTTTTCTAATAACATATTTTAATTGTTTTCAATTGTTTTTACTTGTTTTTTAAATATTTTTCTAAAAAATAATTATATAAATATTGGAAAATGAATGCAAATATAATCATAGATAAGTAAAAAATATTAAAAAAATTGTAGAAAATAGATTAAAAAAAATTTAAGTTCCCTAATAAATTTTTATTTTACAAAACATCATAAACTATTTTTCAAAAATATTTTCGAAAACACTTTCTAAACATAAATAAAGTATTAATTCTCTACTTTCTTAATTTGATTCCAAGCCAACCCAATTCAAATTATATTCACCATCAACATTATCTTCAATTAATTACCATACTTTATAATTTTATTTTTGTAATATACATTATTATCTAGACTCCTATTTTCTATATTTTTTCACTTTTTTTTTTTTTGCCACTGATGCACACTTGAAATAGAAACCACCATTTGTGCTTTTCATCAATGGTAATATTCCTAGTCAAGATAGCAACAGATTCAACAACCTCAACAATGAAAATTAAGGACAACAAAAATTCTAAGTAAATTTTTTTCTAAATTCATCTCAACATACATCAGACTGCCGGCCTTTTATTGAATATATCCTACTCTACTACAAAGAACTTTAGCTTCACGAGGCTCGGACTTCAACTCACTTGACTTGTTCTATGGATACAATAGATCATACTTTGTTTGATAAATCAAAGGTAAAAAAAAAAAAATGACCCAGATGATAATGGATTTGAAAATCCATCCATTCAGCAGACCATGACGAAAAAAGAAGGCCATAGTTGAGATGAGGCCAGGCCTTCAAGGAACCGACTTTCCATGTTTTCTTCCGAGCAACATATGGCGAAAAGTCGTCATTTTATGTGACTGTGCCGAAATTACACCCCTTGTTGAGGCATCTTGTGACAAGATTATACCATATCCATCCCCATATGAGTCCATCCCTTCGGCCATGAGTTGCCAAACAAGGCTGCCGCTGATCCCTCCTCCGGTGCTCTCAAAGTTGTTCATGCTTTGGTAGACTGTGCTCAAGTACTGATCTCTTGCACCCAAGCTGTATCCTTGATCTTTGCTTGATTTCCCAAATTCAGCCATGACCAGTGGCTTCTTTAGTATTCCCTTTGAATCTATAGAGTGACACTGCATCCACCTTTGCATAAAGGCCATCTGCGCGGATTCATTTTGTCCAGACAGCCTAAAATAACATAATCTTTGATCAGATATGTTCAACATGAATTTGGTATTAATTTATGCTACTTATATGGCATGTTATTAACATATAGTGGAAATTTTTTCGGGTTTTTAGTTAAACTAAATAGGAGTATTAGGGTAATGAATTGAAGTACCAAATATCAGGATATGCATGTATGGTGGTAAAATCTATCTCTTTGATGAGATTGTTGCTGATGAAATCAGTGCCAACTTGGTAACCAGGATTGTTGACCTTCATTTCGGGCATGGAGTCCCCGTAAAATCCTTCCATGCCTATTTCAAGCAGGTGGTTTTTGTCCATAGATTTCACAAAACTTGCCATTTCTTGGACCCAACCCTGTCATTTGAGTGTAAAGCTTAGCCAAACTATAGATTTCAGTACGTTAATTTCGAAAAATCAGTTCATTTCTCTAGTCATATATAAGATTTGTGAGTATCAAAGCTTACATTAACCATTCTTCCTGAGGAATCAGCTTGGCATCGAGGCTCGTTCATCAGTTCCCATGCCATGATCGTAGGATCATCTTTGTACACAATTCTAGTGATGGTGTTGAACCTCGTAATAACTCTCTGCCACCGATGTTAACCAAGCGATAAAGTTAGATAAAATCGAATTATTTCTCTTACAAAACAAAGCATATCTGCATGAAAAATAATGTGCTGATTGTCATACCTTAACATGGTTTTTATAGTATTCTTTTACCGTTGGGTTTGTGTAGAAATCATCCTCTCCATCAACATTAACTCCTGCATTTCGAGCCCACTCAACATACTGCGGACGTCCTCCATAATCTCTGTAGTTATTCACAAAACTTAAAATCAAGCGAATCCCATATCGTCTTGCCTCCGAGATCACAAAATCCAGTGCCTGAATTCCATTAACAATCAGCTTCCATCTTATAATTAATCAAGTAACAGTGATAGCAACAATATGGCATTAATTTTGAGGATATTAGGCTATACTTATACCTGAAAGACACGTTCATCGTAGGTACCGGCGATATCTGTAGCGCTCTATCGCCTCCATCGCTAAAAGCCCAAGTCCGACACACCGATAAGCCAGCACCAGCAGCCTCCCGGAAAGTGTTCGAGATCTTATACCTCTCACTGGGCTCAGCTGCAACATGCATCATCCAGTAGGAATTGAAACCATTGAAAAGAGAAGACGACCCATCAAGTACAAACCGGGTTCCCTCTGTTCTAACAAACCCTCCATCAGAATGAACCCTAGCTTGACAAACAAGAGCCAGAGTGATCAAAACTCCCACGACATAGCCAACCTTATGGGACCGAGACATTAGGCCTTTCTATAAACGAAAAGTATTAGGTGGAATTCAAGGGAAGTTGTGGTATATGAGTGGATTCATGGGGCAACTACTTATAGGCCTTTTGAGATAAGGAAATGTGCTAAAATAGAAAACCCAGAAGAAAAAAAGTAGGGTTTTGGATCTTGAAGGGTCAAAAATTGCGGGTTTTGCTAAAAATAGTAAAGAGCTCAGGCTAATCGATGTGGTTGCATGAAAAGGGAGCAGAGAGGAAGGCGGTTGGTTGAAAGGTCCGGAGAATCAACATAGGGTCTGGTGTTCTTTTCAGTGAAGTTTCTAAATATAGAGAGAGTGTAATCTATGTGGTGTGCATGTGGGACTAATCTGAGCAGTGACTCTTATCCACCACCTTCAAATCCATATTTTCACATTACTCATCTGGATAAGAGTTTCTTGTGCAGCGGTTTTTGACTCTTACTTCCACTGTCGAGGATGTTTGGGGTATGTTCCGTTAACTTGTTTTCAAAATCAGTTTTTTTGTTTTTACAATAAAAAATTTTGAAAACATGTTTAACAACAACAAAATAGAAATACTTTTTTTTTCTATTTTGAAAATAGAAAATAGTATTTTATAATAATATTTTTAATTATTTTATAATAATATTTTTAGTTATTTTCAATTATTTTCACCACTTATTTTTTAGAACTATTGAACTAATTATATAGATATAAAAAATAATTAAAAATAAACTTCTAAGAATAAAAATTACTTTTAATTAATATTTTAAAACTTAGAAAATAGTATAAGAGCATTTTTACATAATATCATATAATAGTTTTTAAAAACAATTTTATTTAAAGAAAAAAACACTTTCCAAATATACCCTTAACCTTTTATTATTACATAATATTTCATCATTTGGTAAAATTTAAGGATCATTTTAATTTGAATTTTAAAAAAAAAATTATTGAAAATATATTAATTAATTAATTTTAGTTTAAATATATTGATAGAATAAAATTAATTTGAATTAAACTTGAACTAGATTTTTCCAATTAGTATAATCTTTTAATACAATTCAATTTATGATCTTATTTTAAACTATCATCAAATTTATTAAACATATTGTCAATTTAATTTAAATTTTTGACATATTCTAAAAAGAAATTTTTTATTTTTGGATATAATTATAATATGATATTTAAAAAATAAAAATAAAAATAAATCTTATTATATAGGATGATTTAAATTTTATGAAACTATTAAATCATATTTGGTCAATTGGTTGCATTTAGGTCATCAAAATCTTAGTCAGAATTCAACCCAAATAAATTTCATGTTACAAATATTTTACCATAATTTAATGTACTAAAAATTCTTTTGAATTGAAATGTGGAAAATGGAGCCAACTTACCAAATTCCACCCTAACGTAAATCATGCATCGTAGGTGTATAATGTACACATCACCATGCCAGGTGTCAGCATATAAGAGGTTGATTGAATGACTAAGCTATATATAGCCACATAGGTGTATATGTTCTCATGCATTCGTTATGGCGGTGCATGCATGGAGATGGTGGTAGGATCTAAGCCTTCCTCACCCTTTGACCCTTTGACTTTCGTATTATAAATTCTTTTTTTTTTTTTTGTCATTTGTCCATATAAATCAATAATTAAAAATATTTTTTAAATTAATTAAAAATATAATATTTATAAGCAATAAAGGGAATGATAAATAAAAGTGAAAAAAAATATTAAAATCAACATATTTTATTTTCTTATTCGATAAAAGAAGAAGAAAATTGAAATAGTATATAATTTAAATGTCTAAAAAATAGAGGATAAAAGAAGATTCTAGAAGATAACATCACGATTCTTATCTAATATAAAGAGGGGACTATAGTTATCCACATAACTTGTAGGTTGATATGTATCATTTCCCTAATCAATAGTGAATGTATCCATCATTATATTTGGAACATGGATGATGTAAATTAGTTGATGGGTAGAACAACAATTCAAATTGATCTTTTCTTTCGAATTTGAGTTTGGATTCATCATGTTAGAGTCAAGTTGATTGCCTTGTATGAGTCAAATTCAACTTGGATTTAATGTCCATAATGACTCTTTCTCTAATTTATTCTTTTATATAATTATAACAAAATTAAATTATAGATAGCACAACATTTTAAGATTATAGCAAAATTGAATTCTAGAAAATAAAATTATCCATAGCATAATAAAATATGATTTTTTTCTTTAAAATTATTTGAAAACATGTAAATATAAATATTATTATATATAATAATATAGATTATAAATATTATTAAAATATTAAAATATTAAAATTTGGCTCCTCGAATGGTGTAAATGGTTGATTCAAATCTAATAAAAAAACTTAACGTAAGCTTTATCCAAGTATTAAACCTAGCCCATTTGAGACCGTGTACCAAGGGCTAGTTGGGCCAAAGAAGTAGTTTTGGTCTTAAAAATTGTAATTAATTCATATAGTTAATATTATTTACTTCATCTAAAATTTTGGTTAAATACATCTAATTTCTATAGGTTTAAAATTTTATCACATACATCTCTTATTTTAAATAGAAAGGGAGATTAATGAAAATAAGAAAAAAATAAATGATAAAGACGTATTTGATGAAATTTCAAATTTATAAGAATTAGATATATTTACTCTAGGAGAGGTGAATAAAATCAACTCTTAATTCAGATATATATATATATATATATATATATATATAAAGATAACAAATGTAATTTAATAAATATTATAATAAATATTTTATTGGTATGGGTATTTGTTTGATTTGATTTAGATCAATTGTATTTAAATAAATTTATACTATTCATGGAATCAATATAGAGATTTTTCTCTCCACCTTATTTTAAATCTCTTAATGTCACTTTTAGTACTACAAAGCAACCAAATATATATATATAAGAAAAAAGAAAAAAGAAAAACATCATAATCAACTTATTGATCATTTCTTTATCCGATCACTAAAAGTTATCCAATCAATCCAATAAATTTTGAGACAGCAATTGGAGTGTTATAATTCAATATTCCAATTTCCAAGTAAAGCCTTCATTGGATGGGTATATTCAAATTATCAATAATGATGGGTAACTTTATGTTAAGTTGGGATAAGGAAATAAAAATGGTTCCATCTATTTTAATAAATTTAGATACAAAAGAAAAAGTATGAAGACATGTTTGATAATATTTTTAAAAAATAATTTTAAAATAACATTTTTAAATTATTTTAAATTATTTTTAAAAATTAAAATTTACCTGAAAATTCAAATATAGAAAATATTTTTCTCATATTATTCTTTAAGAATATTTTGTGCTCCTTGTCTACAATACAAAATTTCTCAAATATTAGTCTTCATATTTTCAAATTTTTACTAGAATATTCTATCAAAAAACATACGAAAATATGTCAATTCATTCCTAAAAAAAAAATATTTTTTTCAAAATAAAGCCTCAAAAAAATATATATATTTAAAATATATTCTTAAAAAAAAATTTAGTCAAAAACGTTTAAAATGTGTTTTTCAAATTTAAAACTATTTTCAAATAAAGTTTTCAAGAACTTAAATTTCTTCTCTTTTTTTTTTTTTTCTAATTTCTATATATATATGTGTGTGTGTGTGTGAATAACAAGATGTAACATGATATGTTAGATAAGAATTGAGATTATATATTATATCTCATGTTTAGGTGATGATAAGATAGGAGAAATTATCCTTTGACTTATTTTATTTCTTATTCAACTAAATACGAAAGAAGGTAAGTAATAAGATATATTATTCAACTTTGTATTATTTTATGATTTATTTATTATTTTAATTCATTTTCTTCAAAATTTTTAAATTCTTTATATTAATCATTTTGAAAAATAAAAAACTTTCATTAAGAAAGTAAAATTATAGTTTGAAAAAGAAAAGAATTAAAAAAATGATATTAATACATGTATTATTTAATATCTACAAAATATTTTTATATATTTAACAATATAATTAATATTTTTATTTATAAATTTCAAATCTTTTAACTATGAATATTATTAATAAAAAAAATACTTACTAAATGATAGGATTTAGAATAAATGATTTTCAAATAATTTTTTTAAATAAATATTAAATATTAAAGCAAAATATGTTTTTTCATTTCATTTTTTAATTCTTATACAAATCAAACATAAGCTTGTACAACATATTCATTAGATATATCCTAAATCCTAAGATAAACATATTATCATATCTTGCCAACCTAAATTTATTAAGATTCCCAAAGAGAGCTATAAAAAAATAAACCAAGAAAATCCCATATGGATTAGGGTCTTCAAAAACAAGATGGGAAAATACCAAGAAAAAACAATCAATTCAACAACTAATTAAAAACACAAGTTCATGCAACCTTGACTTGGTTGAATGGACTTGCATGCATGCATGCCACCAAATCAAGCAAACTTAAAGCAATATCCCACCATCATATTGATAATCAATTTAGAGTAAGAATCAAGTTTTGGATACCATACATTAATTAAATTCATAACACTAAACACAATGCAATGCATTAAAAGACGTGAGAATCATTCATTTCTATTATTTATAGTTGATAAAATCTCTGTTATTTCAACATTCAAACCCTTCAATTTGACACTAAAGCACTGTCCCAAAGGGATCGCCAGTGATGATGGGTAGGATTATTCATGGCTTTTTATCTAATCAACCCATTTTTTTAAGAGCAAATATTGGTGGGTTTGACTAGGGTTTATAAGAAAGTGTGCTGTTTCATGGTGTACTGTGTGGGATTCTTGGAACGGTGTCTGGGTTTTGAGTAGTGGGAAATCAACAATTTTTTTTTATTTAAAAAAAAAAAGGTAAAGTATTTTATTTGTATTATTATTTTATCCGATTAATTCAACAAGTATGAGTTGTTTATATGCCATTACTTCATCTTAATTGACAGATATTTTGTTTTTTATGTTTTATAATATATTTTAGAAAAACATGGATCGGACTTTTTTATTTAAGTACCCACATGCGAGTTATAATAAATAAATAAATAAAAATTTAATATTTAAAAAAATTGAAATTTAACTATAAATAAATAAAATAAGTGGATGTTTGATAAATAAACTTAATAACTTAAATCACTTAATAATTTAATTTAAATAATTAAATAAATTAAGTATATTTACTAAAATAACTTGATTGTGTTAATTAAACTCAAAAAATACTTTAAGTAATAAATATAAATAAATAACTTATTTTTAAAACTATATTTTTACTTTACTTTTCAACCCTACTTTACCTTAACTATTTCCATAATCGATCTTCTTTTATATTTTAAGACTTCCACTATTATTTATTCTTTTATTCTAATTATAATTTATGAAGATAAATATATTAATTTAACGATTTAAAATAAAATTTAAATTAATTTTATCAAACAATTGTAATACTTAAAGTGATAATTAAGTAATAAATTTTAAATCAATTACTTAAGTATAATTTAACTTAAAACTAATGTAATTCATTAACTAATAAGTGTTAAGTTTTACCAAATTCCCTCTAAGTTTCCAAATTTTTTATCTTCATTCCCCCATAATAAATAAATAATACCAAAACCGAGTTCTCCATGATATAATATTTTTTCAATTTTTTGAAATATTATATTAAAAAAAATTTAGAAATTCATGTTATATGTATTAAATATATAAAATACCCATCCCCTAGTTAAGATGCCAATTATTACGGCATGTATGGCCCAAAATTGGATAAATTAGTAAGAATGGAAGAAAGGATAGAAAAGAGGATCAAGTCCCAATTCCATGCGCCGAAAAAAATCCAAGGCTCGATGACAAAAGTAAAGAAAAATGTAATGTGTGCCACACACCCTTAGACATAATCATTAAAAAATTTACATTAATCCTAATTTATAATAAAGTTTGTGGAATGGGATACTAAAAGATTGGTTTTTTGTTGACCTACTTTACCTTAATTAATGGGTATGAGATTAGCTCTAAATGGTTTTTTTTTTTTTTTTTTTTTTTTTATCTTTTTTGTTCTTCCGGGCCCAATATTTCTTTGATTTATTATTGTTAAATGCAATAGCAAAAATAAAATAATTTTACATATTTTTCAAAATTTTACTAACATATTTAGATTCTTAAACATAATTTTGTTTCTAAAAAACAACTAAAACTATTTTTGAGAATTTTGGAAGCGGTTTTAAAAATGCTATTAAACAAATCCTATGTTTCTCGGTTTTATTTATTTACATTTCAAAATATTAAATCTTTAAAAATAAAGAAAATATGATTGTTTCTTAATAAAAATATTTAAAAATAATAATTTTTTAATATAAATTTATAGTACAGTTTACAGTGTTTATCTTCAAATGTTTCTTAGAAGTGATTTTTTTCAAATCTAATTTTTTTTTAAAAAATATTTTTAAAATAAAAAGCGTTTTCAAAATCCCTCGTAATCCTAAAAAAGTCTTGAAAATAAAAATTCATTCTCACTTTTCTTATAAAGTTAGGTACCAATATAATCAAATTCAACCCATCATCCCCACCGTTTAGAATTCCTATCAAATCAACACCTAACTTTCAAGAAAAATAGCCAACCCCTCCATTACCCCACTTCAAAAAAAATAAAAAAAATAAAAATAAATTCAAAAATAAAAATGTCTTAGTCCTAAAGCATCGGAAGAAAGTGGATAAGAGGAAATCCCAAGAAAGAGAATCAAATGAAAGCAACATACCCCTAAAAAGCAACCAATTATTCATCCCCACACTCTTCACTCTCCATTCTTCTCTCCTCACCGATTTCGTAGCGCTATCCATGGCCCTCTTTTCCCGCCATTCTCGCTTTCCCCAAATTTATTTCTTTAAAAATTTTAAAAATAATAATGATAGTTATAAAGTAGCCGTTACAATAGCGGTTTTTTCGGTTAGTGTTTGTAACCCTAACCGAAAAGGACCAAAATTTAAGCCATTCTTTTTACCCATTAACCACCAATTTTGATGGGTTGGTCGGGCATAAGCCTGGCATGTTAAGTGCCATTTCATTATGGTGATTTTGTGATGTTGTGTGTTGCTGGTGTATGGTGGTAATGGTGGTGCCGCATCTGGGACCGTTTGATGGTGATCGAATGGTGTGGAGTGGTTGAAATTTTAGAAAATACGTTGTTAATATTTTTCCACGAGTTTAGGTCTAAGAGCAATAGAT
>NC_048448.1:38164004-38352983 GCF_004353265.1 Vitis riparia
GACTTAGAATATTTATAGAGATATTCTTAACAATTTTTCTTATTTTATAAGAAAATATAATATTATAATAATATATCAATTTAGAAAATATTCTATATAATATTATTTATAAAAAGAAATTTTTACTAATTTAAAATTTGAGACACTTTTAAACCTAAATAAAAAATTTAACATTATGAATTCTATTCTTCATGGCACGATTTCTCATTTGAAAGACAAATCCAATGTGAAAAGATGTGTTTACAATTTCATTCTAACTCTCCCAATAATAATAATCACCGGAAGTTATATGCAATGTTAAGAAAAATATTTTGGTAAAGAAATATAAATTTTTTTTCTTTTGTCTTGGTAATAATAATTACCCTTTTAAAATTATAATTTTGATTTTAATTTTAAGTTGTAATTGTGGCAAGATTGATGTGATATGAAAAAAATTATTTCTTTTTGACACAATGGAAAAATTATCACTAAATTATATTCTTTTTTTAAATAAAAAATATTATATTTATTCATTGGTGCCTCTGCTTCCACCGTTCATAAGGATAGAATTAAAATATTTATAATTTATTCCACCACGTGAATTCGTTATCATATTTTAAAAATTAATTAAAATAATGCAATTTGACAAAATGAATCATAATTTATGCCATTATATTTAGACTTTGGAGGTGCGGAAGGGTTCATCCTGTCTCCACGAACCAGAGAAATGTCCGGTACAGCCGGTGGCAAAGTCCGTAAATGGCCGGATCTTCCATGGAAGGTCCGACTCTTCGTTACAGCCTTCGGGTTCCTCACAGATGCTTCTTTCCGACGTAATGGCAAAGTCAACCGCTGTCTTATTAACCTCATTGATTGCAAAGTCCCCCCCTCCGACAGGCCAGTTAACGGCGTCACCACCTCCGACACCACAGTCGACCCCTCCCGGAACCTCTGGTACCGCTACTTCGTTCCCAGCGCAGCCGAGGCTGGCAGGATGCTTCCCGTTGTCGTCTACTTCCACGGTGGCGGATTCGTGATGCTCTCCCCGAGCTCCCAGCTCTTCGACGACATCTGCCGCCTCCTCGCCAGAGAACTCCCCGCCGTTATTGTCTCAGTCAACTACCGCCTCGCCCCAGAGCACCGCTGCCCAGCTTCATACGAAGACGGCGTCGACGTCCTCAGATTCATCGACGAAAAACCCCCCGCCAACGCCGATCTAACCCGCTGCTTCATCGTAGGAGACAGCGCCGGCGGCAACATCGCTCACCACGTGACTGCCAGAGCCGGGGAGCACAACTTACGAAACTTGCAAATTGCGGGAGTCATCCCGATACAGCCATATTTCGGCGGAGAAGAGAGAACAGAATCCGAAATTCAGCTCGAGGGAGCTCCACTAGTGTCCATGAAGCGCACGGACTGGTGCTGGAAGGCGTTTCTGCCGGAGGGGTCGGATCGAGACCATCCGGCGGCGAATGTATTCGGGCCGAACTCGAGCGATATATCGGGGTTGAGGTTTCCGAAAAGTCTGGTGTTCATGGGAGGCTTTGATCCATTGAGAGACTGGCAGAAGAGGTATTGTGGAGGACTGAAAAGCAACGGAAAAGAAGTGAGGGAGGCTGATTATCCAAACGCCATGCACTCCTTTTATGCTTTCCCTGAACTGCCTGAATCTACTCTATTTCTGAGGGAGCTTCAAGATTTCATTTATCCTCAATAATTTTTCTTTTGATTTGGCATACCTGTACATTATTTTTTGGGCGTGCTTCTTGGATTAATTTCACTAGTGTGTTTTGTTCAATAAATCGAGCGAATAAATTAAGGAGGTTGTTCCATATTTTATATCATTATTATTGTTATTATTATTATTATTATTATTATTACAAAAATAAGAATTTTCTATTATTTAAAAATTTATAATTTGTCATCGCCTTGTAAGAAATTGTAAGGAAATATAACATCTTCTCTTCTAACATGGAGAGACTATTATGAGATGAGTTGAAGTAGGAAAGTGATGTGTACTTCAAAATTGTTATCATCCAATGAAAAATGATATTCTAGAAAGCATACCGTTTAGTAGGAAAATTTGAGAGAAAATACAATTGAAAAAAAATAGAAAGGAAAAGTACAAGGTAAGAAAAAAATGAAAGAAAATAAAAAATCACCAATATCTTGATCCGCATCCAGAACACATACTTCCATTGTTCCAAGAGATTTCTATCGGCCTCTAAAGGGATGTTGGTCCTTTCAACAACCCAACATTCAATCTTATGAATTCTTTCTTGATATATTGTGAATAGTAAGGTAAGTTAGTTGATTCTCTTGGTGCCCGATCCTAAATGGGTTAAGAGAAGGTTTATATAGATATATAGGTTTAAGAGATCAGTATCTAGAATTTACCAAAAAAATTATTCGTGAATTTTCAAAAATGAATTTTGCTATATTATGAGAAATTCTAGATAATTGGTCAAACACAATTAACCATTGCTCAAGCGTCTTGAGCGCTTGAGCGTTGGATAAGCAGTTGAGCGGTTCCAATGTTTGAGCATTGGTTTCATCGCTTGAGCATTCTCTACTTTTTCCAAAACATTAATTCAACAATTTTTAGTTCATAGAAAAAAATATCAATTCACTTTAAGCCTTTAGTTACCTAATTTGCTACTAAATAAACATTTTTAGACTTGTAACTTTCTAATTGAGCCAACAACAATTTTGTATCTTGAGTGGAAAATAAGTCACTTTCTAAAAAATTTTCTACGTTAGGATGAATAAGAACAAAATTACCAATAAAATATAAATAAGACTCAATGTCTTAACATAAACAATGTAAAAAAAGAATATAGAATTTCAAAATTATTATTTTTAGATAAAAATACCATTTATTATTTTTTTATCCACAATTCACATCAAATAGAGGTTACTTTTATAATTTTTAATAAGTGAAAGTCATTATTATTATTATTATTATTTTAAAGATTTGGGATCATTTTATCATTTTTGACACAAATATTTATGCTATTTTTTTTACTTCTAAATTATATAAATGAAAGCGCATTTAAATGACATCTAATTATCACATTACTTTCTGTAGGAAATTAAATCGAATTCCTAACCTGTGAGAAACAAAAATAGAGAAAAACACACGCCAAAGAAAAACAATTACACGCACAAGACAGTATTTATGTGGTTCGGCAATATGCCTACATCCACGGAGTTGCAGGGATATCACTATTATCAGAATACAGAGTACAACCACAGCGGCTACAATATTTTCTCTCTATATATAACACGGTAACCACACCACACTAAAAAACCCTAATTACAAAAGGTGGTTCCACAATGGGCTAAACGAGCCCAACATGCCTCAGTAAATCTCCCATTAAAAAGCCATGCAATATTATTCGGGTCAGGTCGTCAAACCGGATAAAACAAAACTAGGCTCCACAAAGCCCAACAAATCTCCCACTTGGAGACTAGTTCAATCACCAACATCAAACCGTTATCCTCCAAGAAACAATCCCTCATCCCTGCAGCTCATCCTCCTGTCCTCAAGCTAGAAGACCAGTTGAAGCTGCGCACAACTTCAACTTCTCAATAGTGACACCCTTAGTCAACATGTCTGTTGGGTTCTTAGATCTACAAATCTTCTCAAGTATTACCAGTTTATCTTCAACAAGATAATGGATAAAGTGGTATTTTGTTTGTATATGCTTCGACTTTGAATGAAAAGCCGAATTTTTGGCAAGAAAAATTACATTATGACTGTCACTATGTAGAATGCCCATCTCCTGCTTCTTAACTAATTCATCTAAGAAACCATGTAGCCAAATCATCTCTTTTCCAGCTTCAGTTGCTGCAACATACTCAACTTTTGTAGTAGACAAAGTAACAATCTTCTATAGATTTGAAGCCCATGATATAGCTGTACCACCTAGAGTAAAAACAAACCCAGTAGTACTCTTTCTACTATTAATATCACCAGCAAAATCAGCATCTACATAACCCTGCAGTTTCAAAATTGTACCTGTGAAGCAAAGACATGTATCTAATGAACCCTTTAGATATCTTAGAATCCACTTGACTGCCTCCCAATGTTGCTTTCTAGGCCTACTCATGAATCTGCTCACAACTCCCACTACATGTGCAATGTCTGGTCTTGTACACACCATAGCATACATCAAGCTGCCAATAGAAATCAGATTCCTCCTCAAGTCAGGAATATGTCAAACCTTCTCCAGTAACCAAACAGACCCATTGGGTAATGATATCCGGACTTCTCCCAGACCCACAACATCCAAGGCTGAACCATTAGCTAAATACACCTTACCAAAATCACCTGCAGCATAATTCTGTATGATTTCTCGGTGTGGAGTGGTATGAAACGAAGCTCCTGAATCCAAAACCCAATCATCAAGTGGACTGTCTACTGCAAGAAGTAATGCATCTTGTACCTCTTCTGTTACAACATTAGCAGAATCATCTTCATTCTTCTTCTTAGGGCTTTTGCATTGCCTTTTAAAGTGACCTGTTTTCCCACAGTTCCAGCATTGTACTTGTTAGCCTGATCTAGATTTGCTTCTGTTCCGATTAGAATTTCTGGATTTTGATCTACCTTGGTATGAATTTCCGTCATTACCTCTGCCTTTTGGCTCAAGGTTTAGGGCAGAACCAGATCCTAAGGTTTCGCCTGCATTCTTCGGCGAATCTCCTCAGCCAGAATTAAATCTCGTATATCATTGTACTTGAGCTTTTCCTTTCCTGTAGAATTGCTTACTGCCATCCTCATTGCCTCCTAACTATTTGGCAAAGAAGCCAAGACGATCAGAGCACGAATCTCATCATCAAAATCAATTTCTACAGACGACAATTGATTTGTGATTGTATTAAATTCATTCAGATGTTGTGCTACAGATGCATTCTCTGCCATCTTCAAATTGAACAATTTCTTCATCAGATGCACCTTATTGTTTGCGGACGACTTTTCATACATACCGGACAAAGCCTTCATCAGATCTGCTGTGGTCTTCTCCTTTACAACATTGTGTGCAACAGACTTAGACAAAGTTAACCTAATAACTCATAGAACCTGTCTGTCAAGAAGCGCCCATTCCTCAGCCTTCATACTATCAGGTTTTATCCCCAAAAGAGGCAGATGCAATTTCCTCCCATAGAGATAATCTTCAATCTGCATCCTCCAATATGCAAAGTCTGTGCCATCGAACTTTTCTATTCCAGACGCCTTTCCTGCTTTCTCTGCCTTTGCTCCCACTTAAACCTAACCCTAGGCTCTGATACTAGTTGTAGGGAATTAAACCGAATTCCCAACCTGTGAGAAACAAAAATAGAGAAAAACACACGCCAAAGAAAAACAATCACACGCACAAGACAATATTTACGTGGTTTGGCAATATGCCTATATCCACGGAGTTGTAGGGATATCACTATTATCAGGGAAGAATACAGAGTACAATCACAACGACTACAATATTTTCTCTCTATATATGACACGACAACCACACCACACTAAAAAACCCTAATTACAAAAGGTCGTTCCACAATGGGCTAAACAGGCCCAACAGGCCTCAGTAAATCTCCCATTAAAAAGCCATACAATATTATTCGGGTCGGGTCGTCAAACCGGATCAAACAAAACTAGGCTCCATAAAGCCCAACACTTTCTTATATGGTTTATGATAATTTAAAAGCCAAATGAGTACATAATTATAAATCCATAATAAATGTGATACCTTTGTTCTAACTTTTGCTCCCCCGCCCTCTCTTCTATTTTAAGCTATTATGTGTTATTGTTTCTAGGTTAAGAACATGCTTAAAGCCAATTTGAAAGTGGTTAACCATATTTTCTAAATAGATATTTGATAAATGTTGAGTAATTTCCTTTGAAGTGTTTCTAATTGGTAAGTGATTCTTCAATCATTATTTTTTTTTTCTATAATAACACTTTACCAAAAAAACTTTTTCAAAACACTTTTAAAATTTATATTTAGACACTATGGACCTCTTTGGTAAATTTAGTTATTAAAATTTGCTGTTCGAAATCAAATTAAATTATTCTTAGCTATTAAGTTATATTAAGAGTGAATTTGACAATATTTCTATTTAAAGTACTATTAATGAAAGAGTTTGTTTTTAGGATAATACTATAAGTAATTTTTTAAACATACCAAACACTTTTCTATGGAATAAGTGAATAACAATAAGGGACAATTGCGTTTTGAATCTAATTGGGCTCATAAATTAAGTTTTGATCCATATAAGTTCACCATTTAAGTTCAAGACCTAGAGGAAGTGTGGAAATTGAGAAGAAGGATATGAATTTTTTATTTTTTTTAAAAATGATCTTTATTGACTATGAAAAAAAAAAGTAGAAAAATATTAATTTAAATTTTATTCATTTTGTAAACCTCAATAAAATTTAATTTAATTTAGTGATTTGGAAAAAAATACACAATTTTCCAAAAAAATAAAAATAAATTATTATTATTATTATTTAAAAATCAAACATCTTGAAAAATATATATATTTAAAATTGTGTGTGTAAAAAATAACTAAAATTATGTAAAAAATTTTTTAAATGATATATTTTAAAAAAAAATTAGTTTTCTAAAAATAATAAATTTTCACAATAATTATAAAAAAAAATTAAGATAAAAAAGTTTGTCAAACATTGTAGTAAAAAATACTTAAAATAGTTTTGAAGAGTATATTGATCTCTTCATATTTTATATCATTTTTATCAATTATGCAATTTTTATGGGTCAAATCTTAATTTTTAGGCCCAACTGGGTCCAAAACACAATTGTCCCTAATAATAATAATAATAATTAATAATTTCAAACTAATAATAATAATAATAATAACCATAATTTCAAACTTTCCTACCAATATCTACTTTTAAAAAGACAAAAGTGATTGATGATTATATATTTCAAACTTTTCTACCAATTTCAACTTTCAAATAGATGAAAGTGATTGATGATTGTATATTTCAAACTTTTCTACCAATTTCAACTTTCCATTTAATTTCAACTTTCAAATATATGAAAGTGATTGAAGATTATATATTTTAAACTTTTCTACCAATTTCTACTTTCAAATAGATGAAAGTGATTGATCATTATCCTTTTAAAATATTTTTATTAAAAGTAATGAATAACTTCATTTTTTTTTTTCATAATTTTAATGAAATGACTTTTCTTTATTTTATTTTTTTGAAACATTAAGTGGTTAAAAGTGAACTTAAATAATTATTTAAAAAAGGCTTAAAATTGTTATGAAATATGATAATTTATTATGTGGTGAATGATTGTCTTTATTGATATAAATTAATTTCTCCCTAACTCTCTATAAAAGGAGAGACTTGCTATAGAAATATTATTATATTTTCTTTGAGTATTCCAATTCTTTCTCTTTTTGTTTCTTCTTCTAATTCTTTTATCTTACAACATGTTTAACTACAACACTTTAACCAATGATTTGAAATATCATTTATTTTTTGAAGATTTTTGTCTCAAACTATATGGGAAGATATATCAGAATATAAAATTTTTCCATAATTATTATAATCGTCTATTGTCTTATTTTGTTGAAAGATCACACAAATGTTAATTATTCATAATTTGAAACTATGTAAAACTAAATACTAAAAGTCATGTAGTAAGTAGCCATATAGAAAAGATTGTGTTATTATGCACAAAAGGAAGCTATTATTAGTATTATTCATGACAAAAAGTTATTAGTTTTATCAAAATATGTTGTTATCATGTAAAGTTAAAAGCTATATAATTATTATTCATAACTAAAAGTTATGAAAAAATAAAAAATTATATAGAAAATGTATTATTATAATTAAAATTATGCATAGTCCGAAGCTATATAATTGTTGTTATTCATTATTAGAAGTTATGAAAAAACATAATAATGACATTCTTCATACGGTTAAGAGATATGTCAAAGTTGTTAATATGCATTTTATATAGCAAAAAACTATAATGGTGTAACTTGAAGCTACACAAGAATTGTTAATAGCCAAAGGCTAAAGTCAATATATGTTTGAATTGAATGCAATTTCATTTCCTAAAGCAAATGTAATGTTTTTCCTAGAAATGAATGCAAATATCCTTCCTTAATTGTTAATATTAAAGTGAAACTTGACATAACAAAATAAATTACACCATATTACTAGAAGTGACACAATATTAAGAATTATTATGGGTGTAATATGACAAAGTATTGGTCATATATCTGGCGTACACCTAAATAATTAGTTGACTTTTACAAGGTCTTAATAAAAGTAAAAAGAAGAAGATGAAAATGGTTTTCTTTAAATGTTCTTGTGAAAACTTGATTTTCTAGAAAATGATGAACATATTCTTATTAATTGATGTTATATTATATATTTCTATTACATTTATTATATTATTTAATTTGTGAAATATGTTTTATGTTTTTCTCATATAGAGTTAAATACACTTTATTCCTCCAACCTTTTACTTGTCTCCTCACGTTGAAAATCCAACACTATGCCCCTAAATTTGTTAAAGAGTAACATTTCAATATTATTTACAAACCCTTCATAGATTATAAAAGGGATTAATCTCTTTCTCACTATGATTTGAACACTAGTTCGTATTTGGGTATAACCAAATTTGAATTAGTAGCTTTGAAGTGGAATTTCCCTAACACTTATGAAGTATTTTAGCCACTGGTTTTGATTTTTGACTTTTGAGAAATATTCTCATGACTATTCATAATTTTTGCATATAAATGTGTAGTGTGGCAACTTCAAACTTGGACAACAAGTGATTTTCTTTGTATTTCAACTTTATTTCTTCACTTAACAAATTATTCATTCACCTTTAAGAGCAAAGTACTACTTCTAATACCTCGAAAGGTAAAATATTGGATTTTGAATACGAGGAAGCAAAGTGTAAAAGATACAAAAAATTAAAGGTTACATATGCTATTTCAAGATAAATGAGAAAGATTTATGTCTTGTAGACTATGCAATCACTCACATAATTCTTTAAGGTGAAATATATTTTTTTCAATCTAAGATTAGCAAAGGTTAATGATAGGACTATATCATGTTATCAAATGAGATTAGATTTTATATAAAATAATGTTTTATATTATAACAAATCCAAAAGATTTTTTTTTTAGTTTTAAAGATATCCATAGAAATGTGTATCATATTGAAACTATAAATAAATGTATTATAAAATATATTTACATTACTTCTATTATTTCTACCTAGAAGCATGTGTAAAAGCTCTTGGCTTTTATGTAACAATATCAAATGAGACTAGATTTTATATAAATGATGTTTTATATAAGAGCAAATCTAAAAGAAATTTTCTTAGATTTAAAGATATCCATAGAAATGTGTATCATATTGAAATTATGAATAATGTATTATAGAATATATTTACATTACTTCTATTATTTCTACCTAAAAGCATGTGGAAAAGCTTTTGACTTTATCCTCTAACTTATATCATACAACCATAAAACCTATTGAATCATATGTTATTGTGAACCATAAGTTCACAAAGACAAACATTTTTATACTTTATCATGACTTGTTAGGCTAGCTAGGGTCCTCAATGATGTGTCAAACAGTAGGGCATTCACATGTGTATCTATTAAAAAAGTAGGGCATTCACATGTGTATCTATTAAAAAATTAGAGGATTTTTTTGCTTAATAAATATTCAATATGCTACTTACTTACAAGGCAAATTGATAATTAGATTATCTTTTACTAAAGTTGTATTCAAGTTATCAATCTTTTTAAAAAGAATACATGAGGACATATGTGGGCCTATCCACTCCACCATTCGGACCAACTCATTTATTTAATGCTCTTAATTGGTGCCTTTACTAGGCGGTCGCACGTTTGTCTTATTTTTACACATAACGTTGCCATTGTTAGGTCTGTTAAATAAATAATTTGATTGTGAGAACAATTTCCAAATTATCGAATCAAGTTAACAATCTTGATAATGTTGGTGAATTTACTTCTCAAATACTTATTAACTATTGTATGTTAGCTGGGATTAATATTGAACATCCTACTTGTACTCATATCTAAAAGAGTTACTTCTCATACTCCAAATAAATAAATAAATACACCATTTTCCTTCCTTTTAAATTAAAAAAACCAATATGGGAAATAGGTTATACTTTATCTTCTCACTTATTATCAAAACTAGCATTGGATCTAATTCTACCTGTTGCAAATGCAATTGTGAAGAACATATTTTTTGTTATGAATATTGTAAAGAATCGACTGCTAAATCGAATATGAGATCAATGAATGAACAATCATTCACTTATATATGTAGAGAAAGATATATTTGATAACAATGATAACGAAACTATTATGCAAAACTTTTAAAATATAAAAACTCATCAAAGACAGTTATAAAATATATTCAATTAAAATGTTATTGATCAATAAATTGTTTTGTACTTATAATTTATAAATATTATTTTTTTTTTACTATTAATGGTTGCCTCCTTAAGTAAAATGGCTTTGCCACCCATGAAATATAGAATTTTTAGATACTTAAGAAATTATTATACGTTAATATAAAACACATAAATTTTATAAAATGATAAACCAAAGATATAGAAAATAAAATAAATACGGGTGTCAACTATCAATAATTATTCCAACATACAATCTTAACTCTAAGTAGTGTCTATTGATTGAATCATCTAAATCTTATTGTTCAAAAAAAGGGAAAAAAAATAATCAAAAGAAGTTTTTTTGAGAGAAGTTCAAAGAAATTTTCTTTTGATATTTCAAGTATATAATACTATTTTTAATTTAATTATTACTTTAATTTAATTTTAGCTTTTAAATAACATTATTAAGTTATTTTATCAAATACATTCAATAGAACTAATAATATAAATTAAATGGCTAAATCATATCAATTTACCCAACTAATCCAATGAGTATTTGACTAATTAAAAAATGTAACATATGATAGAAGATCAAGTATCAAGAAGATTTCTTTTATTATTATAAAAATGTCTTTATTCTCACCTGCACTCATTCCTAAGCCCCGCAATTTTTTAATTTTTTCTAGGAATTAAATCAGTTTGATAAAATAATATTAAATTTCTCACATGATTAAGCTCGTCTATTATTTAAACATAAACAAAAGTTAAAGTTAATAATATAACATTGTCACATTGGAGGAAAAGATCATCAATGTCAATCATTTTTTTTTTTAAATTTCTAAAAAAACACCTTAGAGAAGTGTAGTGGGAGACTCCTTTCATCCCTCCTTCCTTGTATCTTTTCTGACCTCTGTGTTAGAAACGAGTTTGACTCGTGTTCAAATCAAGTTTAAGATAAAAAAAAATTCAAACTTTTTTTGACTTTGCTTTTTGAGAAGACCCCATTTTTTAAAGGTTGCTTTTCTTGTAATTTTATCGATCAAAAGAACTTTTTATTTTAATTTTATGTAACAAAACTTTTTAAACATTAAAAGTGGCATTTTAAAGATTTTTTTTTTATTTTAATATCGGGAAAATGTTAAGATATAGAATCTATATGGTTCAAAACTTCAAATTTGAGCCACTGCCTGATAAAATTTATATTATTGGATCAAGGTACAAATAAATCAAATTAAGGTATAAAGGCCGAGATAAATATAATTAAAATATAAATAAATAAGACCTGAATATTAAAACCTGAATATGTTATATGACACCAAACAAGACCTGAATATTAATACCTGAATATGTTATATGACACCATCTAATTGGTATTGGTGTCTTTTTGATATAGTATGAAGAAAGTTTTATTTAGTCCCGTAGCATGTTTACCCTTAAGTTACATTTAATTAGTAGAATAAAAATAGGATATGATATGTATATTATAAGATATTATATACCATTGAATAAAAAATATATATTTTATGATATGATTTTCAATAAGATATGATATTTTTAAATATTATATTCAATAGAAATAATATCCTAATATAATAAATCCAATGGAATATGATATATTATGTTTATATATATTTTATAAAATAAATAAATAAAAAAATAAAATATTTATATTACATTCCACAATTTATCTTAGATTTGATTGAATATAAAATAAAATTAGTGGTGGGATAACTTATTTTATCCTATTAACCAAATATATGATAAAATATATTATCCTTTTTTTTTATTATATCTTATGTTAGACCTTAATTTCATATAATTAAGATCAAATATCAATGAATATTATTCTCCCTCTCATCTTATTTCATGATATATCATCAAATATGACTTTAATTTCTATAACAAAAATATTTAAATATAAAAAATAATATTTAAAATTATGAATTTTATTTTTCATAACTTGATTTCCTATTAGGAAAATTTGAGATAAATTCAACGTGAAAAGACTTCGATTGCTCCTATTACCAAAACTAGAAGTTATGTGCAACCACAAACATATTTTTAGTGAAGAATAGAAGAAAATTTTCTTTTGATTTGGCAATAATAATTACCCTTTTAAAATTATAAATTTGATTTTAATTTTAAGTTGTAATTGTGGCAAAAAAAGAAAATTCTTTCTCTATGAGAATATTAGTAGATAAATATTAATATGGAAAAAATTCCAACAAAGACGATACTCTTAAGAGTTAAATTATGAAGTTAAAATGAATAAGATTAATGGGATATGAAAAAAATTTATTTATTTTGGACACAGTGGAAAAATTATCACTAAATTACATTCCCTTTCTTCAGAAAAAAAAAAAAAAAAAATCACATTCATTCATTGGAGTCTGTGCCTCCACCGACCATAAGGATAGAATTTAAAATATTTATAATTTATTCCACCACGTGCAGTCGTTATAATATTTTAAAAATTAATTAAATTTGACAAAATAAATAATAATTTATGCCATTATATTTAGACTGTGGAGGTGGTGCAGAAGGGTTTCATCCTGTCTCCACTTACCACAGAAATGTGGCCGCCGAATCTTCCATGGAAGGTCAGACTCTTCGTCACAGCCTTCGGGTTCCTCACAGACGCTTCTTTCCGACGTAATGGCACCGTCAACCGCCGTTTCATTAACCTCATTGATTTCAAAATCTCCCCCTCCGACAAGCCAGTTAACGGCGTCACCACATCCGACTTCACCGTCGTCCCCTCCCGGAACCTCTGGTTCCGCTACTTCCTTCCTAGCGGCTCCGAGGCTGGCGAGAAGCTTCCCGTCATCGTCTACTTCCATGGTGGCGGTTTCGTGATGCTCTCCCCCAGCTCCCAGCTCTTCGACGACCTCTGCCGACGCCTCGCCAAAGAACTCCCCGCCGTCATCGTCTCAGTCAACTACCGCCTCGCCCCGGAGCACCGCTGCCCAGCTTCGTACGAAGACGGGGTTGACGTCCTCAAATTCCTCGATGAAAACCCCCCGGCCAACGCCGATCTAACCCGCTGCTACATCGTTGGCGACAGCGCCGGAGGCAACATCGCCCACCACGTGACCGCCAGAGCCGGGGAGCACAACTTCACGAACTTGAACATCGCGGGAGTCATCCCGATACAGCCATATTTTGGCGGAGAAGAGAGAACAGAATCCGAAATTCAGCTCGCGGGAGCCCCGCTAGTGTCCGTGGAGCGCACGGACTGGTGCTGGAAGGCGTTTCTGCCGGAGGGGTCGGACCGAGACCATCCGGCGGCGAATGTATTCGGGCCGAAATCGAGCGATGTATCGGGGTTGAAGTTTCCGAAAAGTTTGGTGTTCATGGGAGGGTTTGATCCATTAAGAGACTGGCAGGAGAGTTATTGTGAAGGACTGAAAGGCAACGGAAAAGAAGTGAAGGTGGTTGATTATCCAAACGCCATGCACTCCTTTTATGCCTTCCCTGACCTGCCTGAATCAACTCTATTTATGAGGGAGCTTCAAGATTTCATTTATCCTCAATAATTTTTCTTTTGATTTTGCTTCTTGGATGAGTTTGTCTCTAGGATCGTTTTTCCCTGTACAAATTTTTTTGGGTGTGCTTCTTGGATCAACTTCACTATTGTGTTTTGTTCAATAAATTGAGTGAATAAATCAAGAAGGTTCTTCAATATATTATTATTATTATTATTATTATTATTTCTATTTCTATTTCTATTTCTTTTTCGATATTTATTATTAAATAGGATTTTTCTATTAGAGTTAAAATTAGTATTTAAAAATTTATAATTTGTCATCACCTTGTAATAAATTGTAAGAAAATATAACATCTTTACTTTATGAGAGGAGTTGATGATGATGATTATAATAATTATAATAATTATAATAATTTCAAATTGATTATATATTTCAAAATTTTCTACTAATTTCTACTTTCAAATAGATGAAAGTGATTGATCATTATATTTTTATTAAAAGTAATGAATAATAACTTCACTTTTTTCATAATTTTAATGAAATGACTTCTCTTGATTTTTTTTTTCTAAAAAACATTAAGTGGTTAAAAATGATTTCAAATAATTATTTTAAAAAGGCTTAAAATTATTATGAAATATGAGAATTTATTATACGATGAATGATCCTTTATACTGATGTAAACTAATTTATTCTTAACTCTTTATAAAAAAGGGAGACTTGCTAAAGAAATGTTATTCTATTTTCTTTGAGTATTAAAAAATTTTCCCTTTTGTTTCTTCTTTTAATTCTTTTATTTTACATGTTATAAGTATGATACTTTAACCAATAGTTTGAAATATCATTTTTTTTTTAAGATTTCTACCTCAAACTATATGGGAAGATACATTGCAATATAAATTTTTCCATAATTATTATAATAGTCTATTGTCTTACTTTGTTGGAAGACCACACAAATTTTAATTAGTCATAGTTCGAAGTTATGTAAAACTAAATACTAAAAGTCATATAGTAAGAAGCTATATAGGAAAAAATTATGTTATTATGCATAATAGGAAACTATACAATTATTGGCATTAATCATGACAAAAGTTATGAAAATGTTATAAGTTTTGCCAATATATTTTGTTGTTATGTAAAGTTAAAAGTTATATAATTATTATTATTCATAAGCAAAAGTTATGAAAAAATCAAATATTGTATAGCAATTTTTTTATTGTAAACAAAATTATGCATAGTCAGAAGCTATATAATTATACTAATATACAAATTTAACTCAACCAAATCTAGCATTCTTTGTCAACTTGCTTGCAAGATATTGCTTTGCACAAACTCGAAGACATTAGAATGAAATCAAACATGTACTATGATATTTTTGTGAAACAATTGATGTGATTTAATTTTATTTGAAAGAAGTAAAATCTCAATTGCTTCGATATGGGGATGTTTTCCATCTTTTAAATCCTCACAAAACCGAATCTCAAATAGAATATGTATTTACCTATGTTAGAGTAGCAATATCATGGAGATCAATTTAGCACATGATCGATATTAGCCATATCTTCAAATCATTTAAAGATATTTGTAATTCATGAAGTAGTGAATGTGTATGATTAAGGTCAATGATCTAATATATATATTTGGGAATCATGTAGACTATCCTCCATTAAAGATAATACAACCAAGTTACATAAAAAGAATATTTCTTGTATTGCACAAATTAAGTGAGGATTTATAAAAAGTGACAGAACTAAATATATCTTTCACAAGTTTTTTTATACGCATAAGCTCTAAGAGCACAATGAAATTGATATTCAATAGACTCGATCGTGTGATTATTAAGCAGATCTATTCATAAAAATGTTATCAATCATCTACTATTATATTATTATTATTATTATTATTATTATTATTATTATTTTGCCTTCATCCAAGTTTTGTTTCACCGGCTTTTGCTAGTAGGATTTTTAATGAATCCTAATAGTGAAATCATTTAAAGAATATTGTGAATATTGTACTTTTTTTTTTTTCTTTGTTAGAGTTTTTCTTATTTGTTTCTCCTACTAAGGTTTAATTGAGACATGTTTTTATGATTGTTGAAGGGAAAGTATTATAAAAGATGAGAATGTGTTGTATTATGGAAACTTATCGATGATCCATTGGCAAAATTAAGAATCACACTCACACATATTGTAAAGGTGTTTTTAATTTTTAAAGGATCAATCAAATGGGATTCAAGCAAAAAATATTTTAATGAAACACCTTTGAAATATTTGATGAAGATATGGTCTAGATGAACTATAAATTTGTCATTTTAAAGCAAACTCATAAATAAATTATTAAAAAAAAGGTAGATTAATTATTCTACATTTGCCTTCCATTTCAAATTTGATATTAATATTTAAAAGTGTATATATATATAAGAAAATTGCATTCAAACCACACCTAATTAATTAGCCTTATCTCACCTTATGATAGCTTAAAATCAATAAATGATTATAATTCCATAATAAATCTCATGTCTTTTTCTAACTTCTTCTCCTGTTTTCTCTATTTTATTTTTAAGCTATTATATAATTTGAAAATATGTATATTTCATTTTTTTTTATCTTTTTCTTTGTAATCATATTATTATTTTGGACATATTAATTTAAATTCTCATTCAAATTATTTTATGATTCAATTTAATATCTATTTTAATGATAATCTATATATACTTTATAATTCATATAATTTAGGTGCATTTAAAATTAAAGCACTAAAATAAATTATTTTAAATGTACTTTTATTTTACCCTTAAATTAATTAAAAAAAATCTCATTTTATAATAATAATAATAATAAAAAATAAAAACTGAACAACCTTGCTTAATTTATTTCACTCACAATTTATTGAACAAAACCAGTACTAAAATTGATCCAACAAGCAAACTCAAAAGAAAAATCCAAGGAAAATCAAAAGAAAATTTATTGAGAATAAATGAAATCTTGAAGCTCCGTGAGAAATAGAGTTGATTCAGGCAATTGAGGAAAGATATAAAAGGAGTGAATGGCATTTGGATAATCAACCACCTTCACTTCTTTTCCATTTCTTTCAGTCCTTCACAATACCTCTTCTGCCAGTCTCTTAATGGATCAAAGCCTCCATGAACACCAAACTTTCGGAAACTTCAACCCCGATATATCGCTCGATTTCGGCCCGAATACGTTCGCCGCCGGATGGTCTCGATCAGACCCCTCCGGCAGAAACGCCTTCCAGCACCAGTCGTGCGCTCCACGGACCATAGCGGAGTTCCAGCGAGCTGAATTTCGGATTCTGTTCTCTCTTCTCCGCCGAAAAATGGTTGTATCAGTATGGCTCCGGCGATTTTCAGGTTTCGGAAGTCGTGCTCCCCGGCCCTTGCAGTTACGTGGTGGACCAGGTTGCCGCCGGCGCTGTCGCCTACGATGAAGCAGCGTGTTAGATCGGCGTTGGCTGGGGGGTTTTCGTCAATGAATTTGAGGATTTCGACGCCGTCTTCGTACGGAGAGGGGAATTTGTGCTCCGGAGCGAGACGGTAGTTGACGGAGACGACGATGGCGGGGAGTTCTCCAGCGAGGCGGCGGCAGAGGTCATCGTAGGACTTGGAGCTGGGGGAAAGGAACACGAGGCTGCCGCCGTGGAAATAGACGATGATCGGAAGATTTTCCCCGAAGTGGTACCACGAGAAGGAAGTAGCGAAACCACAGGTTCCGGGAGGGGTCGACTGTGGTGTCGGAGGTGGTAACGCCTTTAACTGGGTTGTCGGAGGGGGGCACTTTGAAGTCAATAAGTGTCATGAGACAGCGGTTGACGGTGCCATTACGGCGAATAGATGCATTAGAGATGGCGTTCAAGGCGGCAAGGATGAACCGGATCCTCCATGGAAGCTTCAGAGAGGTCGGAGTTCGCTGCCGGACGTACCGGACATTTCTCCTGTGGAGGAGAGAAGTGGAAGAAATGGAAGGCAGTCAGTCTACCACTCCACAAATCAAACGGATATGTCTCCATTATGTCAAAAAAAAAAAAAAATCATATTCAATTTAATAATTTAATTTTTACGGGAATATAATTTTGATTTATACAAATAAAAATGAATCTATTTTGGATTTGATATAGATTAGTATCTCCTACAATCATTTATGAAGAAATAATTTTATCATAAATGAATATATAAAGGCCTTATATATATATATATATATATATATATATATATATATATATATATATATATATATATATAGGAATTGTATGTTTAAATTATTTTGATTAAAAATAAAGATTATTTTCTATATTCTAAATTTTAACTAGACAAATATATATATCTTGCATTAACTTTGTTCCAATTTTCTTATATTAAAAAAGTGTAAGAAATGTTTTTATGGCTGCTTCAATATTTAAAAATTTGACATCTTAATATTTAAGAAATTTATTAAGTAGAATTTAACTCAAAATATTTTATTAAACTCATTATAAATTATTCCATATTTTTTTTATTTTTCCATTCCAAAGCAAAATTAAATTTTTTTTTTTTAACGAAAAGTTAATTAGCTATTCTACATTTATCTTTTTTTTACTTAAAAATTGTTGGAAAATATCTCAATCTCTTAACTAGAGTACATTTCTTTTTACAAAATTATTCTCTCATTAGAACGTGATAGAAGAAATGAGAGGATTATAGTGCAGGATAAGACTGTTGTGCATAAAGCAAACCATGGCACATTAGGTGAGCGACATGCACAAGGAAACCATATATCATATAGAGGTGAAAAATTAACTTACTAGAATTTGATTCAAGGTGGAAAGTGTTATGAAGTATTATAAATTCTTAATTCAAATATATTTCTATTTGGGTAAGGAATGTTATATAGACTATTTCTTAAGTTCATATATGATTGTAATTAGATTCTTTATATAATATCCTAGGTCATGATGGGAAAAAGTTGTGAGAAAGATATAAACTTGGAAAGAGTATCCATATAGGATAGAGAAGTAAGGAAGATGAAGATACGTACATCTTATGGAGTAAGTAGGTTTGAGATTAAGGATGTAGATGTGAGAAATAGTGAGAAACTGATTAGAGCAAAAGGACACATGATTTAGGATGAAAATGCAAAGAACGGAGAAACATGAGATGTTTTATGACCCAATGTTAATATATTTGTTTCTATATATCCTCAATAATATTCTCCCTTCATATAGTGGAATATTATCTCTTATCCATGAAGGTAGATATGGTAGAACTATGTTAAAACCTCATATACTTTTTATGTGTTATGATTTTATTTTTATGTTTGCAGTAAAGATTTCACATGCACAATAAGTTGTAAAGAGCCTTAGTTGAAGATATCCATAAGAGCTTTGGTTAAAAAAGTTAAAAAAAACCTTGATTAAAAATGTTTGAAAGAGTCTTGGTTGAATATGTTTGGATAAGCCTTGTTTAAAGATTTCAAGAAGAGCAAAGAAGAACATAACCTACAAGAGAATTGCAAAATGAATTTTTTGTTAAGGTAGAGTTAATTATTCCATCTTTATAAAGTGATACAAGAAATGAAAGAAAAGTGGTGCACAACATGACTATGGTGTATGAAATGAACCACGACACATGATGAGATTGAATGTGCATAAGGAAACCACATATCATGGAGAGGTGAAAGATTGGCTTAATGAATGAGTTTAAAGTAACAAATAAAAATAATTTATTGACTTTAAATTTATTTTTTATTTTCCTCCATTTTTTTCTACTTTTCTACTATATTTTCTTTCCATTGTATTTTCCTTTAAATTTTACGAGAACTGAACATAGCCTTAAAAAAAACACTTTTATTAAAAACATTTTAAATAAAACACTCTCAAACACATTATTAATATATTTAACGACTTAAATCAAATTATTAAATCAATATCAAGTTAATTTATCAAAGTAGTAAATACATTTTAATCACAAGTCCTTTAAAAAAAAAAATAACAATGATTTCTAAAAGATTATTTATTACAAAAAACACGAATAAACAATAGGAAAAACAAAATAAGAACACGTAGATTTACGTGGAAAACCTTTGATAGGAAAAATCACGGGTAGAGGAGAAGAAGATTTATCATGTCAAAAATTATTACAAGAGGGGAAAAATGTGAGCATCTATTGCATAGACGTAAATATATATATATCCCCACTTGTAATATATATTAATAAAGAGTAATTAACAAAGCATGTCCATTTTGTTACCGCCACGGACTTCAAAAATTTTTTTCCACTCACCAAACTCTAACATTATTAAATATCTAATTTATAAAAGAAATATTTTCAACAATAAAAAATACTTTCCGTCCTCTCAAAATCACTCATATGGACCCAACCCAAATATATATAGACATAGGTGGATGATTATGGGGTGGCACTAATTTAGTTAATTTGGGATTGTGGAACATAGTGCCGGCCTCTTGTTTGTGAATTTGGCCTACTCTCCTATATTTCTAAGAAGTTTATTAGTGGAAACTTCTCCATTAATTTCTTAAATTCATCGCTAATTTTAATTTTTATAAATGATGATGGGTGAATATTTTGGTTAGCAACTATATGTATAAAATTGATCACAAAAAATAAATAAATAACCGACCCAATAATTTAATTCAAGAATTTAAACCCTTATAGTAAACCCTAATAAATTATTTTATTTCAATTGGGTAAGGTATAAAGTTTTTTTTTTTTTCAAATATATTAATTTTAACTTAGCATAAATGGAATCAGTTTTGAAATTTTACAGGCTTTATATCAAAAACATATTTTATTATATTTTGTTACTAATTCATTTCTTGACAACCTATTCAAATAAAAAATAATTTTATTTTCTTCAAAATTTATCTATCCTTTATAAATACCAACTTATAAAGTTCAATATTTTTCCTTTTATCAAATAAAAAAAGGTTATCCGATTAAAAAATTATTTAAAAAACCAATTTTAGAAATCTAAGCCTTCAGTCATTTTTAGTCTTATTTTAATAAAAATATCTTCATTGTTTTCTCGTAAAAATAACTATTTCTTTTAAAACATATTATAAATACTTGAAATGGTTAAGAATATTTATGTTAAAAATTAATTACTTATTAAAATATAAGAATTATTTATATTTTAATGGATTAATTTAATAAAAAAATAAAAATAATAATAACTTAAAAAGAAGCAATTGATGACAAGAATCTCTTAGTAGAGTATCATTGTTATCCTCATCTCCTACTAAGCTCTCTTATACTAATAATAAGAATTATTACAATAATGTTATTAATTATTAAATAATTATCATTTATAATTATAAATGATAATAATATTATAACTATTTTTGTTGTTAATATTATGAGACCACATGCCGTCTTTACATTATTACCTTTGATTTTTCCCTCCAACATTGCATAGACTGAGATGGCCGGCAGCGAAGTCCGTACATCACCGGAGTTACCTTTGAAGCTCCGGCTGTCCCTCGCCATATTCTCCGCCGTGTCCAAAGTCTCTCTTCGCCGCAACGGTACCGTCAACCGCTGCCTCATGAGCCTTGTTGACTTTAAATCCTCTACCAATAAGAAACCCATCAAGGGCGTCACCACCTCCGACACGACCGTCGATTCCTCCCGCAACATCTGGTTCCGCGCCTACCGGCCTCGCGAGGCCGCCTCCGGAGAGAACCTCCCCGTGATCGTCTACTTCCATGGCGGCGGTTTCGCGTTACTCGCTGCCAACTCGAAGCCGTACAACGACCTCTGCCTCAGGCTTTCCCGAAACTCCCCGCCATCGTAGTCTCGGTCAACTACCGCTCTCGCCGGACCACCGCTACCCATCCCAATACGACGATGGCTTCGACGCCCTTAAATTTCTCGACGACAACCCTCCCGCAAACGCCGATCTCACCCGGTGCTTCATCGCTGGAGACAGCGCTGGCGGCAACCTCGCCCACCACGTCACAGCCAGAGCCTGCGAGTTCGAATTTCGGAACTTGAAAATCCTCGGACTCATACCGATACAACCCTTTTTCGGCGGCGAAGAGAGAACCGAATCGGAAACCCAACTAGCCAGAGCTCCGGTTCTTTCAATGAAGCTCACTGACTGGTACTGGAGGGCGTTTTTGCCGGAGGGGTCGGACAGAGACCATGCGGCGGCGAATGTATTCGGGCCGAAATCGAGCGGCATATCGGGGGTGAAGTTTCCGAAAAGTTTGGTGTTTATAGGAGGTTTCGATCCGTTAAAAGAGTGGCAGAAGAGGTATTGTGAAGGACTAAAGATGAGTGGGAATGAAGTGAAGGTGGTGGAATATGGAAATGGGATTCATGGGTTTTATGTATTTCCGGAGCTGCCGGAGAGTGGCTTGATGGTGGAGGAGGTGAGGGAGTTTATGAAGGAGAGAACAGGATTTGGGGATCAGTGACTTAAGTTAGCAATCGAAGGGAGGAGGAGCTATGGTTGTTTTTGCTTTCTTTTTCAATTTTTTTTTTTTTTTTTCATTTTCAAGCATGCATGGAGGTGTTGGGTGAATTATGGTTTTTTCTAATTGATGAAAAAGAAAGTGATTGGAAAAGGGATATGGAAGATTCAATCAATAATGCAGAGGTCATGAATTAATCAAAGGTAGCACCTTTTCGGACCCTATATGTTGAATTTCTACGTAGTATTCCAGTGGCCCCAAAGTCGGCCCGACCTTTAACTCTGGACTCATTAGCAGCTCGAGCCAAGCCCAGCTCTAAAGGCCGGAGCATGGCCTAGATCGAGAGGCCTAAGCGCAAACTCAGCCTAGGCAGCCCCTCTGGGCCCTTGTATCCAAACAATTCAAATGGAAAATTTGATGGTAAAAAGCTTTCATTGATGCATTGAATCTATTTGGGAGTACTTCTGTTGAAGCGACTCCATTAGAAACACTTTTAAAGGAAATCACTTAGAACTCATCCGAGAGTTATTACAATTAATACGTTTTTTTTTTTACTAGCCGTTCCATTGAAAATGTTTTAAAGAAAATAGCTTAGTTTAAATATAAATCTTTTAAAAAAATGATTTAATACTATTTTTGGTAGGAGTATAACTTAAAAAAAATGCTTTAATAGTATTTTTTGGTAGGGATGCAACTTAGATGGGTTGACTTGACTTAACATAATGTTTGAGTAGACTCGTGCAATTATTTTTAATATTCAAGTTGGGTTTGAGTTAAGTTTTATCATCCCGAAATTATTTTGAGTTGAGCTCATGTCAAAGTTCAAACAACCCAAACTTAACTTAAACCCCATTATAAAGTATATTATCTTGTGTAATAATAATATTTATTATCTTTTTAGATTTTCACCAAAAAATAAAAATTAAATCAAACCATAATTATACCATATGCCTTTTCACTTTATTTAGAAAGATATATAAATTTATTTTTATGTTTTTGGTTACAATCTTAAAATTTTATTCAATTTACAATTTAAATTTGTTAAAAAATATAGATTTTAAATTTTTTTTTATAAATATTATAAACGAATTTGAATCATACAACCTTCTCAACTCAACTTGACATTAAAAAAAAAAAAAATTGGATTGAGTATTTCAAACTAAATTGATTGTTTCTTAATTTGAGTTTGACTCAAGTTACTCATGTTGTGATTGAACAAAACTTTCCAAGTGCATCCACCAAGAATCGAATTTAGGAATTTTCCCCTTTATTAGGTTGGACGCTTTAACCATTCAACCATGAATGCAACGAGACTCACCGAGTGAACTAGGTTTTGGTATTCCTTTTAAAGTATCTATTTCTTTGGGAGAATTATGTTTTGGGGGTAGATGAGCCCAAAAATTAACAAAGGTTCATATAACTCTTCAAATTGAGTTGAAGGATATGAAATAGTAACAGACAAATATACCATTTAAGAACACATATAAAATATTTTATAAAATTAAGTTAAATAATTTTTTTTCAATAATTTTTTTCAAAAATCCTAAATTAAATAAAAATGGTTTTCAAAAATATTAAATTAAATAATTTTTTTTTCAAAAATATTAAATTAAATAATTTTTTTAAATATTAAATTAAATAAATTTATTTTTAAAAAATATTAAATTAAATAAAAGTATTTTTAAAAAATATTAAATTACATAAAAGTATGTTTTAAAAATATAAATTAAATAAAAATATTTAAAAAAAATATTAAATTAAATAAAAGTATTTTTCAAAAATATTAATTTTTTTCTCAAAATCAACAAAGGGCATTTTTGGAAATACTGAAGGATAATATCCTTCAACTCAATTTCCATACTTTCATTGAGTCTTGGGCTCAATTTGGAGAGTTACATGGACCTTTTGTTAATTTGGGGGCCATCTACCCCTAAAACATAATTCTCCCTATTTATTTTGTTAAATGATATTTGAGAAAAGAGGGAATATGAAGACGTGTTTCTAGAATGAACAAGATAGGGGCTGAGAAGGGGGAGTTAGTAGAGTTAGACTAGATTGGAATGAGCATAAGAACTTGTTTTGATGTATGAGATTGACTAATGCTCTCAAGTTGATGCAATGCATTCCACTAATTGACTTGATAATCAATCAATCCAAGTTGCAACCTAATTTTTGATGAGGTATTTTACGAGAAAAAAATATTTTTGGAAAAATAATTTACCAAGTGATATTCAGGAATTACTTCTATATTTCTTAAAGTAATTTTCAAAAATCCATGAAACACCTAATTTTTATAAGAAAATACTTCCAAACACAATGAAGCATTTCCAAAATAATTTCAATAAATTTAATAAATTTTATAGCAAAAAAATCTTAATCTTTCTAAATAATAAAATAAATTTTAGGATTTTTTTCAAACAACTAATATAAATAAGTTGTGAGCGGTGAAGCTTTTTATTGAAAAAAAAATCTATTATCAATATCATTGTAAATTCATCTTTGTTATCTATGAAACCCACCTTTGAAAAATTATTTTAACATCCCATAACCATACACACACTCTCAATAGTCTTTAGATGTTTTCATACTTTCAATTAATTTAGCTATTTTTAATTAAAATTAGTTATCAACTAAAGACCATACAAAAAACTTCCTCCAATATTTTTTTTTTTAAACAATTATGGAGGGTAATACTTCGATTGAAAAACATGTTAGTATTTCCATGAAACTATAAATTGAAGATAAAGATAAAGTTTCACATGTCAACTTTAATGAAAACATGGCACACTACAAATTAAAGATAAGCTTCATATGGGAAAAAGCTTGTGCTCCATGTCAATCATACAAGTACCCCCCAAGCTTTTTCAGACAAAGTCCATCATATTTGTGATTCACCATCAACAAAATTATTCCAATTCTTCCAAGATTTCAGACCAAATCAATGTTCCATGTATTGAAATGACACTCAAGAATTCAATTTCAGGCATATCTTGATTCTTAAAGTACAAATCAAAGGAATATATGCTCCAATATATCAGAGATTCTGCAGGTAGTACTTATAGATTTAATTAGTCTCTTTATTAGTGGTCAAGTTCAAATGCTGCCTTTGTATTAGTATGATCTTATTAATATTTTGTCACACATTATATTTTAATTTTATTCCTTGGCCTATGGCATATAGTCATGTTGTGACTTCCCATTATATTCCCTTTCTTTATACTATTTATGTTTTTTCTTTGTTCCTTTTATTTTTTTAACAAATGGGTTCAAAATTATTCTCTAATTATTCATTTTTTAAAACAAATTTTGGTTCCTAGGTTTGTTTGGTTGTTAACATAGATTATTATGCTTGCAAAATATGTTTTAAGGTTAGAAATTTCCATGGATGAATAAGAACAGTAAAAATAGTAGCATCATATTTTGTTGTTGTTATTATTACTATTATTATTATATCTATGAATGATTTAAACTAAGCTTGAACTTTAACCATAAGTTAAAAAATTTAGATTCTATTTAGAAAATATTTTCAAAAATAATTTTATATATAATTTTTAGAATAGTTTTTGAAATTTGTTTTATGATATTTTGTAAAACAAAAATTACTTTGAGAATTTGAAATGTTCTTAATATGTTTTGAATATGTTTTAAAAAATAAATTTTCTGATTTTTAACTATATTTAAATTGTTTTAAAAAAAACAATTTGAAATGAAAATTGTTTTAACCATTTTTCATATTTGTATAATTATATTTAAAAATAACCTTTAGAAAATAAATAAAATCAATTTAAAGATAATTTTATAAAAACGCTCTATTTTTTGTTTTTAAGAATAAGAAATAGTTTCTATTTTTTATTGTCAAACCTATTTTATTATTATTATTATTTTGAAGAATAGTTTTAAAAAACAATTATCAAACAGATTTTAAGATTTAATTAGATTTAGATCACATAAGTATTGGAAAAAAAAGAATATAAATTATATTCTTCCATTTTTCCTTTTCCTCCTTTTTCTCCCTTATACCTTCCATAGTCTAAATAAAGTCCCATAATTTGTGCTTGAAAATTTCAAAGCCAATGCTTCAACTTGAATTATTGTAAAGTATTTGCATAGTCATTTTTAGGGGTTTTTTTAAATACTTTTTTGTGTCATTAATTACATGCCACAATACATTTAATTTTTTAAACTAAGATAACACAATGTTTAGTATCTTAAGTTTGAGTGAATGTACATCTAATTAAGTTGATGATTAGTGAATAACACACATGATCTCTCTCTCCACTTTGCCAGCTTCTTGGAGATTCTAAAACCCTTGGAATGAGCAAATTATAGTATAGATGTTTCATACATTCTTTAAAAATATGCCTTTTATATGCTTTTTTTTTTCCACCCAAATTCTTGTACATTGAATTATATGTTCCCAAGCCAAACTTCAACCTCAAGTTGTCACCTTAACTTATATCTATCTTTCCATGAAATACTACTACCGTCCAAATTTTTTGACCTAATTGTTTCTAGAACCAAGCTATTGGATTGGAATCAAGCATTTGTTCTTATTCCTTTCTCATAGTCAAATAAGTTAAGTCTGCATTAGGCCACTAACTCTTACCACATTTTTAGCCTTTGTGAGACAACTACACTACTAATTTTTTTAACATTAGTTTTTAGGATTCATCATCAATGAACAATTTATTACTAGATTTGAAAATTTTGATGGTACTTCTTAAAAGATTTGAGTCTTTAAAACTAAGGATTAGTTTCAATCAAGCCTCTTGAGATTTTGTAAAATAACCATTACTGATTTCAAATTTTGTTTGTAAACATATATAATATATATATAAATTGATTTCCTTTATAAAAAATTTTCGTAAAGAAATTTTAGATAAACATGTTTAATAATTTTCAAAAATAATAATAATTTTTTTTAGAAAAGAAATTTTATTTAAAAAAATAAATTTATATATGAAATTATATTTTAGGATGCTACCTGAAGAAAGTGTATTTACACTAAACCTCATAATCTATTAGGGTGCCACCTGCAGACTTTAAAATCAATGGTGGATGAGTGCATTTACACTAAAGCTCTGAGATTGAAAATAAAATTAATCCTAAAAATTACTTTATACAGTGTGTTTCATAGTGTTATATCTTAACCCAATCATGTTGAAACTGAAAAAGTAATTTAGATGCTCTATTCAAAATGCTTTTAATGTAAATATTATTCTCTACAAATATTGCTTAGAAAATTACCTATTAATTGTTTCTCTAAGAAACATTACAAGTGATTTTTAAACTTTTAAAAAGTGCTTTTTAATTTTATCCAACACTTGATTTTTTTTCAAGAATATTTTTTATATTAGAAGTGTTTTTCAAAAGACTATCAAATGAATTCTTAGAGTTCGTTTAACAGCAATTCTAGAAAATGTTTTCAGCATAATAAATATTTTTAAAAAAAATTTAGATATTTGATAAAATTTTAAAAATACTTTTAAAAATTTTAAAAATTACTTATAATATTTAAAAATCACTTATAATGTTTTTTTTTTTTTTTTAGAAATACTTGATAAGTGATTATTTTAAAAATATTTTGAGAAAAAAATACTTCCAATATAAACACTATCAAACACATTCTTAATCATATTTAAAAAATATTTTATATATATAGCTTAACTATTAAAGATTTGATGTTTAGTAGATGCTTGGAAGATCCATATATTTCCCTATTTTGAAAGACATTTGTCAAATTGAAAGAACTTACTATATAAAGTGTAAGGCATAAATGGTGGTCTCCATGAACATAGGTTCTCCATATGCAAGTGGCCCACTCACTCATTTACAACAACTTCTCTATTGGGTGCCACCAGACAGTCTTCACATGTATGCCGTTTTGCAATAGTCTGTTGCTCTAAAATTCTCTCACACACTTCAACTAAAGGTTCTCCAGGCTACGTTTCCAACCTCTAAAGCCCTCAAGTTAAAAAAAAATATAACATTTTCTTTAATTTCATGTTTGGTGTCATGGAAAAAAATATGAAAACAGTTTTTTATGCTTAAATATAGAAAACAATGTATTTTGAGAGTAATTCTTTATTTGTTTTTATTTATTTTTTAAGGATTATTTAAAAAATAATTATGAAAATATAAAAATGAAATATTATAGATACAAATTATTTTTAAAATATATTTAAAAACATAAAAAAATAAGTTAAGAACATTTTATGTCTCCAAGTAAACATTTGTTTCATAAAACATGAAAACAATTTTTAAAAATTTGTTCTTAAAAACTTTTTTTTTAAAACTATTTTTTAAAATACTTCCAAGACAGAACTTATATTTTTTAATAAATTATTTGTTAATCTTTATATAGGTAATTGTTTTTTTAAAACACTCTTCAAACAACATTTATATTTTTTAACCTTTTATAAACAATTAAATAAGAGAGAATTTTATAGATGTTTTTTACTTTTTATTTATATATTTTCTGATTTTGTTCCCTCAAATTTATAAAACCAAACATAATCTAAGGTTATTTTGGTTCTTGGATAGTTATAAGGAAAGAAAAAAATGGTAAAATAAATAATTTTATCATATTTGATTATCTTATGAAAAAAAAAAAAATATAATTAATTAGAAACTTATGTATTTTTAGATTATTTAATTTTATATTAAAGAGTTAAAATAAGTTAAATAAGTTTAAAATATTATATAAAAATAATTTATCAATTTTGAATCTGTTTTTTATTTTCATTCTACTTTTCCTTTTTATTTCCTTTCTTACATTTTCCCTCAACTTTCTTATTAACCAAACATAGCGTTAGAGCGTCTCTCCTCATGGGTAGGTATATATATCTGTTAGGGAATTTTTTGGCATATGTTTGGGTCCATATGGGTTCCTAATTATATATGTGCATAGGAATCAGATTATACCTAAGTTTAAACCCTTGGTCATTTTTTTCCTTAAAATTTATTCTTAGTTACTCTAGAAATCTTGTGACACTTCAGAAAGGCCACTTTTGAAGCCATACTTTATTCAATTAATCTCCAGTCGCTTTCTGCCCCTATTGAAATCAATGCTTCCTAGTGATTCCATAATATATCATTTAGTATAATAATATTAAGTATTCCTAGATCATAAGAGAGAAGGAAATAGCTTTCTATATAATTTTTGGGTCTGTTTTTTTTTTTTTTTTTTTACAAAATAAATAAATAAAAATATCCATCTTTGACCTGACACTCATTCAATTATATAATAATAATAATAGAAAGTAATGCATGGATTGTGAGCCCTAATCAAGGGGCTTTTTATTGTATTATAAAAAATAATTCTAAAATTACTACATTTTTTAATTTCAAGTATAACTCGTTTTTTGAAAAAATTAGTTTAGCGTAAAAGTAACATGTTTTTAAAAGGCAAATTCGTAAAAAATGAATTCGATTTTTTCAAAGACAAATTTAATACAAAAATTGAACTCGTTTATTTAAAAGATGAGTTCAATAGAAAAAATAAATTCGTCTTTTAAAAAGATAAGTTTAATGTAAAAATATAACAAATTATGAAAAATATTATATTTATTTTTATTTGTTTAAATAACCATTTTTTAAATAATACTTACAAAGAAAAAAAAATCCCAAATCAAGTGGTTGTAGTGTCAAAAGGTGGCAAAGAACATGGAAAAGAAAAGGGGTTTGAATGACCACAAAATATGATGATAAGAGTCTATACCAATTGGATATTCCTTGAAATATCCATTGTGTTCGCCCTCCCTCAATTCATCCCATTCTGAATGATGCCTACTTCATTTTCTATGTGCACACCCCATGATGTAATCCTCCCAACCCACCATGTCCATAAACCAAAATCTCTCACCATAGCCTTTGATTTTCTCTTGTTTTTATCCAACCTTTTTTCTTAGATTCATTTCTTCTATCTCTTCTATATAATCCTTTTTGGAAGAATGTGTATGTTTTCGTAGTTTAATCACCCAAATGGTTTGCCTTTCGGTATTTGATGCCAAAACAAAAAATAATAATAGTAATAAATCCAAATAGATTTTTTTTCAAATTAAGTTCTACTTTTAGATATTTGTGACCGGTGGTAAAAACTAGTCTGAACCCCCATTTCTTCTCTCTTTTTTAATTTAGTTTTTAGAAAAATTTTAAATTATCAAAAAGGTATTTACTAAATTTTGCATTTGGGTTATTAAAAGCCATGATAAAATCTAGACTATAGTATAAGAGCATGAACAATAAGATTATTAGGCATAAATAATATGACGAACAAAGAAATGAAACCAAAATATATATGTGGTATGACCAAATTGATTACGCCTTTCCATGCACATCAATTTAGTATTGTGATCGAATTTCTTTTTAATGTTTTAATTAAAAAATGTGAAGAAGAAGATGAGAGAAACAAAAAAGGAAAACTAAGAACATGTGAGTTGAGTACGATTTTGATGGAAATTCGGGAAAAAGAGAAAGATATTTTAATCCATCCACATAACCTTTTATTTGAAGAAAAAAAAAAAAAGAGATGAAAATAAGCAAGAATAAAGAAGGATTATACGTGTCTAATTAACAGTTTCCCTTTTAATTTATCATTTTCTTTCTTTCCTTAGATTCTTTTCTTCTATCTTTTCTAGATAATCATTATTGGCAAAAGCTTTATTTTATTTTATTTTTTTCCTTGGCCTGTCATAATCACCCAAATGGGTTGTTCTTGTGATGCCTTGTAGGTATCTGATTCCAACAATAAATAAATAAATAACAATAATAATAATAAATAATGTAGAGGTTATTCAACCATGGTCCATGGATGGTGATGGGGCCTTCCTACTGCCGTTTGAGTGAGTCTTTTTCTTTCTTTCTTTCTTTCTTTTGGCTTGGAGCATTGCATTATTTGGCGAATGTGAATGGCCACAAGCATGTCATGTTTGAAAGCAAATTGGTATACTTCAAACACAAGCCATACATATTCAATGGAAGGACACTAGAATATCATGCTAAACAAATTCTATTCACTCTCCATGCCAAATTCTATAAGCCCCTTTGGAATTTGGAAAGTTTGAGGGAAGCAAATGAGAAAAAAGAAATTAAAAATTTATTTAATATACAATCGAAGCTTGAACATATAAATTTTTTAAAATAATTTTCATTATATTTTATTATTATTATTATTATTATTATTATTTTTTGTATTTTTAAAGGCAGATAAAATTAGAGAATTTGAAGATCTATTCATTTGTTCGATTTTTTTTTCTTTTTTAATACTTTCACATAAATCACTAAACCAAACCTGGTATTAATGAATGGGTTTTCCGTTCAAATGAAAGAAAACTTCAATGTCAAGTTCATCCCATAAATTAACATACATTTTTTGCTATATAATTTATGAATTTTAATAGCTAAGATTTGTCACTAATTGGATGAAATTAGTTGCAAGTCCCCATAATGTGCAATGACACTCTTCTTGATTGGTAACAACTAATAGTTGCAATGATGGTAAGGAAAAATGATCATAGAAGAATGGAACCAACTTGGCAATAAAATGAGTTGTCCTCTTATGAATATTGGGACAAGAATAGTTAATGAATGTGTTTTTGTATGCATCATGCAAGCACTTGCAAAACTATGAAAAGTAGAAAAACAAAACAATACTTTAAGAAAAGTACTAAAAGGACCCTCCTCTTGTAGTTAAAATTACATATTCCTTTTGATGTAGACTTGAGCCCATGAAAATGAATGTGCAAATGATACACAGATTCCAATGAACCATTGATGTGATGTTTATTCACATTATATATATATATATATATATATATATATATATATATATATTTAAAAATGGTTTCGTTGTGTATATTTTCTTTTATTGATTTAGCTTTTTTAAGAAATCTAAAACCGAATAAATATTGATAAATAAAATGAACGAAGATTGTATTGATATGAATTTGCTTCTTTATTAGAGCTCTTTATGATCTTTATACATTTCATCGTTTATGAGAAATTATCTTTGCTAAGGAAAATAATCTCATTAGTATTGATCAATTAAACCATTAAAAAGGAAAAAGAAAAAGAAAAAGAAAAAAAAACAAAAAGAAAAGATACATCTCCATGTACAACCGAAAGGTGCTCTCAATTAGTTATTGTTGTTGGAGGATGGGCCCATCTATCATGGGCTCTCCACAAGTGAAAATGTCTTCTTACATTTTTTGTTGTCACCTCCAATTTTTCCATAATTTAAACTTGAGACTTTTGAATTTTTATAGACAATTGTTATTCTTTGAGATCATATATTGTTATCGTTTGGAGTTTGAAGAAATTCAAAAGCAAAGAAAATTGGGTTTTAGGGGCTTGAAAAGACATAAAGCTTGTTATTTTCATTGAAATGCATTGTAGCATACAAAAAAAAAAAAAAAAAAAAAACTAATTTGAAGATTTTTAAAAGCAATTATAAAAACCAACTTTTAAGAATAATTTTTTAAACTGTATTTTAATAAGAGCTTAAAATATTTTTAATATATTTTTTATATTTTAAATATATTTTAAAAATAATTTTATATATAATATTTTATTTTTAATCATATTTATATAATTATTTTAAAAATATCATAAAAAATAAGTTAAAATAATTAAAAACAAATTAAAGTGTTATATGAACATACCATAATTTCTGTTTTCTAGTTGTTAATAATATTTTCCTATCTTTTTTTTTTTTAATTCCGAAGAATAGAAAATTGTTCCCATAAATAGTTACTAGGTTAATTTTTAATTTTTAATTTTTATTATTTATTTATTTTATCTAAACTATTAATCAATTTCATTGTTTTATTGTTCATTTTTTTAAAGTTAAAATATATTTTCAAATATTCAAATTTTAACTTCCATTTAAAATCTTCACCTCAATGATACTTTTATATCAATTTTTAGTTAAATTTAAGGTAAATTTAAACATATTCAGACTAAAAATATAATTAAAAAAAAAAATAGAATACACCACGTAAAAATTGTTTTTATTCTCCTATTCTCATCCAAGAATATCCAAAAGAATATATAACACTACAATGCCATGTCTAACACCACCAAAAAAAACAATGACACTATTATTACTTTGTTGCGCATACAAATCACTGGTGTCAAACCACAAAAATTTTGAACACACTTAATACACAGAATATTCCATATTAGCTTTATTATTATTATTGTTATTATAAAATATAAGAGGCTAACCCTTCTCCACCACATGAACCGTTCAATGTGTTTAATTAATTTTGCCCTTTATTTTTTTGAAAAGTTGTTCAAATAATTTTTTTTTTCTTAAAAAGAAAGGTATGGTGGGTGGTGGAGGCTATTAGAAGAATAAGGTGTCTTGTAGAGAATAATACAAGAATAAGGATGTTTGAGTAATATGCTCTTCAAGGGAGGAAAAAAAAAATGATGAGACAGAGAACCAAAGCAACCCAATCCAAGTTATTTAATCTCTTCACATCTTAAGTCAATTTTTTTCACAATATATAGTAAAATAGACATTTCAAGCCTTATAAAGAGCCAACGCTCTCTTCTACCTCTCTTCAAAGCACTGCAGACTCTCAAAGCCACTCTTTCTCACCAAGAAGCAGAGAAGGGGTGGGAAAATGGCTGGAAATGAATGGATTAACGGGTACTTGGAAGCGATATTGGATGCCGGAAGTAGCAGAAATGGGCTGAGAGTTGTTGATGATGGTGATGAGAAGAGCAACAGCAAGAATAATGGTAGTAGGAGGAGAAGATTTGTTGAGGGGAAGGTGAGAATTGGAAGGTTGGAAGAGAAGGAGAAGGAGAAGGAGGAGGTGTTTAATCCCACCAAGTACTTTGTAGAAGAAGTTGTTAATAGCTTTGATGAATCTGATCTCCACAGGACATGGATTAAGGTTTGCTTCTCCTCTCACCTATTTTTTCAATTCCATAATCCTTTGTCTGGTTTTTTATTTTTCCTAACTGTTTTTTTCTTCCCTATTTTTCCGTTCCTTTATAATAATTGAAGTTTGATGTGATATAACTTTTTTCAAAATTAAGAATACTTATTCATGATACTTTATTAGAAAGTCACTTAAGAGAATCTAACCAAAATATTTTACTAATTTTATGGAATTTAATATATATATATTTTATTAAAACATAATAAGAGAAAATAAAAAAAAATTAATAGACATGGATATAATCTTTCATAAAATCAAGAATATTTATACATTGTATTCTATCGTTAAGGTCGAAGCTCTGACATTAATCATTTGATTTTTGTTAAACTCAAAATCATCCTTAATGAAGTGTTTGTATGTTAAGTTATATTGACTTTAATCCCTTAATTTGTAGACAAATTATGGGTGGGTTGTTTTCAAGCCAAAGACGGTTAAAATGCAATGGAGAGAATCCATAGCTTTGCATCACCATGTTTGTCCCCACTCTCCACCACTATCACCACCCTTAGATTCTTTCATTCATCAAAGTAAAATATATGTTAATTTAAATTTATGGTACTAAAAAAGAAGATACTTATATCAAGATATTTAGCACCTTGTAAAGTGACCTACACTGTCTTCAAGTGAGAATACATACACATAGAATTTGGTTACAGTTGTTATGGGATTGCATGGGCATCATATCTTCTCCTTTATTCAAAACAAACTCAACTTTCTTATCCTTAAAAGTGTCTCATCCCATCTAAAGTAAATAATTATGCATACCCCCCCCTCCAAAAAAAAAAAATTAAAAGAAAAATATATGATATACATAAAGGTTATAGTGAGGTTGATGTAAAGCTTGTCCTTTTTTGACCCAGAAAAGAATCTGTTTTTTATAATTAAGTATATTTTTTATATTTGTGTTATTGAATAAAACAGTTAAAAAGTACTTCATTCCAAAAGAGTAAACATAATCTGCTGAAAATTTATTGAGGGGGAAAGAGTAAGAGGTTTATTTCAAGTCAGGTCATTTCCTTTTATAGGAAAGTTGGGGGTCTAAAACATTTATCTATACCTATTCTAAGTTTTGGCAGTCACCCAATTTAAGCAAAAAATAGAAAGATTCTAAATAAACAAATTGTGATTTAGGGTTATGCTTTATAGCACAAATTTCATAACAAAATGTGTTTGAACATGGACTCATGGAAAATTGACAAGGAAGGGAAAGAAATATCAATAATAGAGATGGGAGTTGTATCATCCAGGGTTTTTTTCTTCTTTTTTGGTTTGGGGTGGGGGGTGGATTTTGATGTTATTAAGAAGTTTTAATTAAAAGGAGAAATGAAAGGAAATAACTTGTGAATGACAGGTGATAGCAACAAGGAACTCACGTGATAGGAGCAACAGGCTTGAGAATATGTGCTGGCGCATTTGGCATCTTGCTCGCAAAAAGAAGCAGGTCCCCCTTCCACACTTCTTACCATTTGCTCTTTATATTAAGAAATATCTGACCAATCACGATATATAAATATTTAGCTTCAAAATTTCATTGAATTATCGAAAAAAAAAGGCTTCAATTGGTGAATTTGGGCCACAGTTGGCATAGCCCTATAGAAAATTTAGCAAAATCCTTGTCTCTGACAAGGTTTGTCTCAAGCTCTCTAGGTGCTTCACTGTCCTAGAATTTGTCAGAGTTGAGCATGAGCCGGGCCATGAACCAAATGAAATTGAATGTTAACAGGCCATTGGTCTGGGCTGCTTCAAAACTTGACAAAACATAGGACCACAAAGTCTTGCACGCACCATTTTTCATTCTAAAACAATCACCCCTTTTGGTATTAAAGAGCTATAGTGCCTCCACATTAATCTTCTGTATTTGTGTGTCTATAAATTTAGTTCTAAATTATGTACTTTTTGAATTAAGAAGTACGTATTATGTTTTGTAGATTGCATGGGATGATGCACAGAGGCTTACAAAGCGGCGTCTTGAGCGGGAGCAAGGTCGCCATGATGCTGCTGATGACCTTTCAGAGCTCTCTGAAGGGGAAAAGGAGAAAGGAGATGCCAACCAAATAGAACCAGTCAAGGAGCAAATGACCAGAATCAATTCCGATATGCATATATGGTCAGATGATGACAAGTCCAGACACTTATATATTATCTTAATCAGGTAAATTACACAGTATTTTGTCATAAGCATAATCACCAAAATGGAATGTGAATCATGATGGTGATATAAATGAGATACTCTCTATACTCGTACAATGCCAAAAGTTTTGAATATGATGTGATTTTGAGAAATAACGTTTATTGTTTGTGTAGTATTCATGGGTTAGTACGTGGAGAAAACATGGAACTTGGAAGAGATTCAGATACAGGTGGTCAAGTAAGTTGTATAAGAGTCCTCTTCTGTGACATAGAAATAACTAAAGCTTTATTTCACATAACTCAAGGCCAATCTCACGCAAATTGAGTCCAGAGGGTGTTTAAATTATCTCAGTTTGGAGCCTAAAAATGAATCTAACTTTGGTGTCTTGTTGAAATTTCCAGGTGAAGTATGTTGTAGAACTAGCGAGGGCTCTGGCAAATACGAAGGGAGTGTATCGGGTGGACCTCCTCACTAGACAAATCACCTCAACAGAGGTTGACTCAAGCTATGGTGAGCCCATTGAGATGTTGTCATGCCCCTCAGATGGTGGGGGCAGTTGTGGAGCGTATATTATCCGGATCCCGTGTGGTCCTCGTGATAGGTAACTATATCATCAATATTGGCATTGTTTTCATTGTGATTTTAGAGTAATTACAAGGTGAAAACATGGGCTTAATGAGAAGAACTTTGATGTAGGTACATACCAAAAGAGTCACTATGGCCATACATACCTGAATTTGTGGATGGGGCTCTAGGCCACATTGTGAACATGGCAAGAGCTTTGGGTGAACAAGTGGATGCAGGGAAGCCGATATGGCCTTATGTCATTCATGGTCACTATGCTGATGCTGGGGAGGTAGCAGCACACTTGTCTGGGGCCTTGAATGTGCCAATGGTGCTAACTGGACATTCATTGGGTAGGAACAAATTTGAGCAATTACTCAAACAAGGGAGGCTATCCAGGGAGGACATAAATTCAACTTACAAGATAATGAGGAGAATTGAGGCTGAGGAGCTGGGGTTGGATGCAGCTGAAATGGTGGTGACTAGCACAAGGCAAGAGATTGAAGAGCAATGGGGACTGTATGATGGGTTTGATCTCAAGTTGGAGAGGAAGCTTCGGGTTAGGAGACGTCGAGGAGTGAGTTGCTTTGGAAGGAACATGCCTAGGATGGTGGTATGGACATTCTCTTTACTTCTTATGCTCACAACAATGAACTAAAATAACAAAACCAACTGCACCTAGTTGTGCCTAAGGTAGAGAAAAACGAGCTCTAAAATGGCATCGCTTTACTAAAATTGGATAACCCTTCAGAACCATAGCTTAACTAACTAAACCAAATGGTACGAACCTTCCTGGAATTAGGTTATTCCACCGGGGATGGACTTCAGCTATGTTAAAATCCAAGATTCAGAAGGTGACAGTGACCTCAAGTCCTTAATCGGCTCTGACAAAACTCAAAACAAAAGGCATCTACCTCCAATCTGGTCTGAGGTAGACATTCTTTTAGTTGTATTTATTTTTTATTTTTTTTATTTTGCATCCTCTGTTGTTAATCCCTTGAACTGGAAGAGAAATTATTCAATTGAGTATGATGCAGATTATGCGGTTTTTCACAAATCCACACAAGCCCATGATACTTGCACTGTCCCGGCCAGATCCTAAGAAAAATGTCACCACTCTGCTCAAGGCTTTTGGAGAGTGTCGACAGCTCCGAGAGCTAGCCAACTTGGTAAAAAGTTTCACTTCTAAGCCTTTTCTCATTATCCAAACATAAAATAAATACAATTTTAACATTCATTCTGAGCTGAATTTCTTGTTGATTTCGTCTTGTTTCTGCAGACTTTGATTCTAGGTAACAGAGATGACATAGAAGAAATGTCAAACAGCAGCTCAGTTGTTCTTACAACAGCACTCAAGTTCATAGACAAGTATGACTTGTATGGTCAAGTGGCCTATCCCAAGCATCACAAACAGTCTGAAGTTCCTGAGATATATAGGTTGGCTGCTAAAACCAAGGTGAATTTCATAACCCCTGTGGAACATTCAACACACTGAGAACTATGATAGAACAGTAGTGGGCCCTGGTTTACTTTGTGATACTAGGATCCAAAATAGAGCTACTACGATCCAAACAATTGATGTTGGTAATGGTTAGCTAAAAGTTTATAATATGAATTGATGGAGAAGATAACGGAAAAACTAAGGTCCATCATCTCTATGTGTAAATGGCTTGGTTAAGCTTTTTTGTGTCAATAGCAAGACCCACATATCATCGCTTAGGTTCCTACTTATGGTTTTCCATGCCTTAACCTTCTTGTTTTGTCTTTTCATTGTGATATACAAACTCCTAACAGTAACACTTCTGTGGCGGGTTTCTTTTGAAGGGAGTTTTTATCAACCCTGCTCTTGTGGAGCCATTTGGTCTCACACTTATAGAGGTACAGCTTGAGTTTCTTCGCAGCCTATTAGCTTAAATAATAATGAATCTACAACATTCTGACCTATATAAAGTTTTCTAACAGAAGAATAGTAATGAATTCCTGATTGCTATTCTAATCTATTTATTGCCTTACAGGCAGCTGCTTATGGTTTACCTGTTGTTGCTACAAAAAACGGTGGGCCTGTGGATATTATCAAGGTAAATTTTAGACTAGTATAGGTAATTATTGGGCTAGCAACCCTGTGGATTTTGCTTGTTTAGATCCTGACCCATGGTCATTAGAATTTATATATTGGACCTTCACTAGTTTTCTTCTACATACCTATTTGTTTTATCTAACAAGGGACTCTAATCTACCAGGCACTCAACAATGGCCTCCTTGTTGACCCACATGACCAGAAAGGCATAGCAGATGCCCTTCTAAAGCTCCTTGCTGATAAGAACTTATGGTTTGAGTGCCGTAAAAATGGGCTAAAGAACATCCACCGGTTTTCATGGCCGGAACACTGTCGTAACTACTTGTCCCATGTTGAGCATTGCCGGAACCGGCACCCCAACACCCATCTTGGGATCATACCTAGTATTGAAGAACCCATGAGCGACTCCCTAAGGGATTTAGAAGACCTTTCTCTAAAGTTTTCTGTTGATGGAGACTTCAAGCTTAATGGAGAGCTTGATGTAGCAACTAGACAGAAAGAACTCATTGAAGCTCTAACCCGCATGGCTTCCTCTAGTGGCAATTCTAGTGTTAGCTATCATTCAGGAAGAAGGCAAGGGCTATTTGTAATAGCAGCAGATTGTTATGATAGCAATGGAGATTGCACTGAGAGATTACCATCAATTATAAAAAATGTGATGAAATCTACAAGCTCTGGTTTAAACCGAATAGGATTTGTATTGTTGACTGGTTTGAGTTTACAGGAGATATTAGAGAAGTTAAGGTGTTGCCAAGTGAACTTAGAAGAAATCGATGCATTGGTTTGCAATAGTGGGAGTGAAATTTACTATCCATGGAGGGATTTGATAGCTGATTTGGAGTATGAAGCCCACGTGGAGTATCGGTGGCCTGGTGAGAATGTTAGATCAGTAGTGACGAGGCTTGCTCGGGGAGAAGGGGGGGCTGAGGATGACATTGTGGAGTATGCAGGTGTGTGTAGTACTAGGTGCTACTCTTATGGAGTGAAACCAGGAGCTAAGGTAAGATTGTTGCTAACCATTTCCTATGAAAATTTTTGTAGAGGCTAGTATGCACTGCTTGATCCTATTTAAATAAATGAATGGCAGACTCGGAGAATTGATGACTTGCGCCAAAGGATGCGGATGAGAGGCTTCCGTTGCAACCTTGTCTATACGCATGCTACATCAAGGTTGAATGTGGTACCCTTATTTGCATCAAGGGCCCAAGCACTAAGGTAAGATCTTTTTCCCATACATATGGCACACATAAAAAACACTAATGACTCTTTGCATTTATGTCTTCTGCAGGTATCTTTCAGTTAGATGGGGAATTGACCTTTCTAAAATGGTGGTGTTTGTTGGGGAAAAAGGGGATACAGATTATGAAGATCTGCTTGTTGGCCTGCACAAGACCATCATTCTCAGAGGTTTAGTGGAGTATGGCAGTGAGAAGCTTCTTCGCAATGAAGAGAGTTTCAAAAGGGAGGACATGATCCCACAAGATAGTCCGAACATTGCCTTTGTGGAGGAGGGTTACGAGGCTCTTAATATCTCAGCAGCTCTACTGACTCTCGGGATCAAGTGATCTGTTTTCCCCTTTATACTATATTTTTTCCTTTTTCATGTTTTGATGCATGTAGATTTCATATATATTGTAAAAGCCTAAATCTGAATACCTGATATAAGAAGAATATATATATATCTAAACTTGTGTATAAAATTACAAGTTGTGCATAGTGAAATACTTTTTTACATCATTCCTCAGACTATAAGGCACCTAAAATGAAATGTCTAACTTCCAGGAGGTAATCTGTGCTTTGATGTGTGTACACTCTCATATGATATTTTTTCTGTGATGAATCATAAAAGTTAGCACATCTAATATATTTCAGCCTCAAGTATTAGAGTTAAAAACCAAATAACAACGGAAAGGTAATTGTATGTATGCATTATTTCAATCAGCATATGTATAGCATCAGATAAGGGCATTACCAAGCCTAACATAGTTTTCATGGAAACAATATACAAGTTACTCCAATTGTCTATCAATTCTTTCATGCTTGTTGAGCATCTATTAGTGTTGAGCATCTGAGTAAAACATTTACTCATTCAGTGTCTCCATATGTTCATGTAATGGATTCCAAACTACTAGTGCTAGTTTTCTTCCAGCCCTTTGGAGAAGTCCAAGATCATGGAACTGATCGGCATTTTTTTATGCACAAAGATCCAATTCTACCTTGTGTTTAGCTCTACAAAGACATTCAAGCATGTGAAAAATACATTGAAAATAAGAAGAGGCATCCATGGATCAGTGGACATTTTCCATATGGAAAAGACAAATTAACATGTGTGCACAACTGTCTTTTGCAATATGAACATATAAATTTGGAGAAATCAATGAATTTATACTTGATATAGCTTACTATTCGATTTTCATTGATCATAGTCATGATTTTTCAATCACTGCAAAGCGCAATGCTAAGCTATTTCAATTTTTGTTGTTTCTCAGTAATGGTTTTTCAGTCATTATAAAGCACAATGCTGGATCACTTCTATAAACATTTGTCTAGTCAAGATCTTTGTTACTAGGAACCCAGCTAGTTTGCCTTTTTCTCAATTCTGTAAACATCTGTCCAAGTCAATTCTATAAACATCTATCTAGTCAAGTAGCTAAATGCATTTATGTTAGCTTTCTCAATTTGGCCCTGCAGAGAGTGCAAATACTCAGCTTCTCCAGCTTTATCAATAAGACAGCTTTGTGTTCCTCTTCCATATTCATTTTTTTCCATTGTCTTAAGCTTAGGCTACAGTTACACACCCATTTAAAATAATACTTATAGGGAAAAAGTCATAGGTACATACTGTGCATGCACATTTGTAAAAGCAACACTAGAATGTCCTAGTTTGCAATTTGGACCACATGAATATCTATTCATTAAAATTAATATGATTGGACGATCCGGATTTTCACTGCAGTGTTTTGCTCAATGAAGAAAGATATATAAAATGGTCTTGTATGTTGGAATAGGTTCTCTCATGTCCTCCCTCTAGCAAGTTTGGATATGATATGCATGCAGAAAAATAAATATATGGTGCTTTAAGCTCTTTCTTCGTTTTTAAAAATCTTGAAAGTTTGGGATGAGTGCAACATATAGCAGGTCAAAAGGGAAAGGTCCTTTTGATGAGTTAAAAGGGTAAGGTCAATGCAGGTAGTTCCCTTTTTTCCAAGTAATATGTGCATGCATGAATCAAGTCTCCTCTTGGCAATAGAAACCACTAACTGCTTTAGCAAAATGCATCCCAAAATTAAAGATCAGATGCCCCGTCAACTATGGCTATAAAACCTTACAGAAATATTTGATTGCAAAGGCCATTTTAAATTAAGAAATACAGAAGAAATACATATTAAAGAAGTCTAGAGGTCATACCTTCAGTATCACCTATTGACTCAACAGTTTTATCCTTGACCTGTGTGAAATTCTAGTCAGCAAGTTAAAGGAACTTCTTCAGTAAAAAGCAAGAACTCAATTGTTATGAAAGAGCAACAAAAAGATAATGCACTGTAAATACCTAAATGATCATATTTATTTCAAGAGCCAATTAGGCAGACATTAGATTGAATCCAAATTATAGGGAAAGTATAAATCTCCAATGGTTCTATAAAAGAATACGGTAAGTGGGTTATGATATTATTTGATGGAACAGCAGTCTAAATAACATCAAAATCAGAGGATTTGTTATTAATAATTTAACTTCAGAGGAAGCAAAATATCCAAAGGAAATTCTGGATTACATTTAACATAAAAACAACATGAGATCCAATCAGCTTGTCACTTTTAAAATACTTGTTGACTAGTATTCAGTGAAGAATGAAATATTATTCTTCAGCCTCGCTCTTTAATTCAAGCATTTAAAAAGAACACAAGACAATATGTGCAAGAGAACCCAAACAGGTGATATAGAATGGACAATTTTCAATAGACAATATCCAGTTCTCTGGAGTTTATCACCTTCAGCTAGCTACAGAGTCCATTGCTACATTGAAGTTTCATTTTTCATTAAAAAGAAAAAGGTGGAATAGGTAAGAAAATACCAATTCACAGTCTCTGACATCCATGTGAAGTTTGTGAGTACTGATCCAATGTTACAACTCAAAACAAACAGCAAAGAGACCCTTATTTTAACATCAGAAATGTTTAATGTACAAAACCCAAAAAATCTAAGTAAAATTGGGAATTAAACCTATTGTTCTTGTAATTTTCCATCTGTTGTCTCCACACCATATTATAGTAAGTGATATTGCAGAAAAAGGCTGATTGGTATATATAAGACTAGGTGCACTTCCATCTTTTTAGTTTGCAATTTGAATCAGCTTTCCTCAATGAGTGGGCAGACAGGTCGGGTACTCTTTCTTGTTGAATAAGCTTCAATGTCCTCATGCTAACCCATTGTAGTCTGCAATTTGAACAACTTAACACATTTTCTTTCTCAAATTAACACTATCATGTGGATAATACTCCTTATTTGCAATTTTTTTATTTTTTATTTTTTATTTTATTTTATTTTATTTTATTTTTTATCAAATCAAGGATTTTGCCTTTTTGATATTGCCAGACCCTATGTTCATAGAGAGGATGCCCCTCATTAATAGGTCACTGAAGTCAGGAACAACATTCTAGCTATTCTTTACGATTCAAGGAGGGAAAAAGAGAGAGAAAAGAACTCAGAATTCACAACTTTCCATTTTCCTAAATCTAAATCACATAATTAAAAACCCAAACACACAATTGCACTAACTCATAAAATTGAAGGAAGATTCACAAAATTGCAGCAAATCATAAAATTAGAAAAAAAAAAAAAAAAAAAAAGGCCAAATAAATCAAAATTCGAAAATCACTATTTTCCAAATCACACTCACAGCCTTAAGCTACAGAGAGAACCTGCGACAACGTCATTTTCGATTGCATGAATGGCGGTAATGCGCACCTGCTCTCCTACAGAGATTTTTCAGGGGTTCGTCCCAACATCTGCGCCATTCCGACAGAAAAAACATCACTAAAAAATTCGGATCACTCACCCAATCAAGTTGTACTGTAGAGAGATAAAGCTAAATGGAAAGAAATGTACCGTTTGATTTAAGATTGCAAATACACATCAATTCTCCACACTTTCCAAGTTTCCTGAAAAACCTGAAGAGAAAGAGAGAAACGTGGTTGGATTCTTCTGCAAATTCAGGATTTGAACGAAAATTCTACAAAGCTACTGAGAGAAACGAGAGTGTCAATGTAGAGAACAAAGCACACCAGAGACTTATGAAAAACTGTTTTCAATTTTCAAAAAAGAAAAAAAAAATGGAAAAAAGAAACCATGTTTTATAAAATATGTTTTGTGTGAATACATTTTAATTCTTTTCAATGCTTTTAATTGTTTTCATTTATAGTTATTTTGAAAAGTAATTATATAAATGAAGAAAATAATTAAAATTAAAATACAATCATAAAAATTATTTTTTAAAATAAGATAACAACATTTCAGATTATTAAATATATTTTTATTCTATAAAAATATCACAAAATAAATTTTAAAAATATTTTTCAAAAATTAATTTTAAACTATTTTCAAAAACACTTTCAAAATAAAAGTAATTCCAATCACTATGCTGAGAAACGATGGTTGGGCTAGTGAAAAGAGTTAAACTCTCCTTATACCATAAGGATTGAGTGGTAATTTTAAAATATTAAATATATATATATATATATATATATTTGTAAAAAATGTAAAATAATGTTAATTGCATTATAATTGAAAACATCTATGTTAGGGATAGTATTAGGATCACGGAAATTAATCAAAACTTATTAAAATATTAAAATAATTCCAAAAAATAATAGAAGAAGCGAAACAATAATACATATATGAAAGTTCTTTTAATAAAGAAATTGATGTATATAATAAGTTTGTAACATTAGACAATATATACCAAATTTGAAAATACATTAATATTAAATATTTTTATTTAAATTTTTTTGATAATTTTATTTATAAATTTATATTTGTCTTGTATTTAATTATTATATAAAAGATATAATAAGATAATTAAAATTAACTTATTTACAATAAATTTATTTTAATTAATTTATAATATTTTTAATTATAAATATTTGTAGTCTTTATACTTTTTAAAAAATATAAAATTCTTAGTGTAGACCCCCTTAGAGGGGGAACATTTTCTTTTGTTTTATTTTCTTCTTTCTTCTTATTTTCTTCATCTTCATCAACCTGAGAACGGGCTATATGGGGTGGCTGGACAGGATTGACAGCCAAAAAGAACTGATGGGTGTTGGGCGGCCAGATGAAATGGAAAGAGAAAGAAAAGAAGCTGATGGGCGAGTTGTTGAGGACAGAGAAGACAACTGGGCAAAGAGAGAACATGACTGTTTGAAAAAAGGGACACAGCTGAACGAAAAGGAGAACTGGTTACAAAGAGGTAGGGTAATAGCTGGAGAAAAAAGAAAGGCATTTTTTTTAGGGAAAGGCAACTGACAGAGTTTAGACAAGAGATTAAGAGAGAAACAAAAGGGATGAAAAGGGGGTGACAGAGACAGGATTGGAGGGGATACCGACTGAGAAAAAAAAAAAGTTGAGGGGAAGAACGAGATATCAAGAAGAGGGAGGAACATGTTTAGGGAGACACGAGAGAGTTTTGAACCGAGGAATGGAGAGCTTGAAGATGAGGAAAAACAGGGTTTCACAAAGGGGAACTTTCCAGGTACGACTCCTACAACTTATTAGCTTCTCATAGTGGATGGAGTCGTCCCACATGACGAGTACATTGATGAGATGCTTGCGATGAGCATGAGCCAGATCGATGGGACAGTTCAGCCTGAGCTAGCTTCACCATTTGATCTCTTTGGGGTGTCTGTCGAGGAAATCCAGACTGCTCCTGCTTTGGAGTTTTTAGATGGTATTATAGTAGTTGATGACTTGTTTGATGGCCCTGTTGGCTCGGTTAAGGGAGCGTCCGACTTTGTGGACCCACCTTTTTCATTTGATGTTTTATTGGGATTTGTCTCCCGTTCTGATGATGGTCATGACTCTTCTTCTATGGATTTGAGCATTTTCGAGTATCTGCCTATCTCTTGTGCACTTTATTTGCACCCTTTTCACCCACATCATAGATATTTGATATAGATGATCAGATTGTATAACACAATTTAGACGAGGACTCTTCTTCTGTTTCTGATTCAAGTCCTAGTGATCAGAGAGTTTCACCTGCCACAAGAGATGCTGAGATTGTTGATTTTGGCACAATAGACCAGCCTAAGGAGCTGAGGATTGGATTGGATTTGTCTGCAGATGAGAGAGATGTCCTCGCCCGGTTGCTCATATCGTATTTGGATGTTTTTGCATGGTCTTATGAGGACATGCCAGGACTTGATCCATCCATATCCAGCATCACTTGCCACTTCTGCCTCATGTCAGATCGGTTAAGCAGAAGTTGAGGCGATTGCACCATCGCTGGAGTTTGCAGGGGAAGGAAGAGATTTAGAAGTAGCTCAGTTTGGGATTTTTATCAGTGGTCGAGTATCCCAAGTGGCCGGCCAATGTCGTCCATGTTCCTAAGAAGGACGGCAAGGTGGGAGTCTGTGTTGATTTCTGAGATCTCAACAAAGCCAGTCCTAAGGATGATTTCCCTCTCCCACACATTGACATGTTAGTTGATAGTACGACAAATCACTCGATGTTGTCCTTTATGGATGGATTTTCCGAGTACAGTCAGATTCTGATGGCTCCAAAAGACATGAAGAAGACGTCCTTCATTACCAAGTGGGGTACTTACTACTACAGAGTGATGCTGTTTGGTTTGAAGAATGCAGAAACTACTTATCAAAGAGCAACAACTACTCTATTCCATGACATGATGCATCAGGATGTCGAGGTTTATGTAGACGACATGATAGTGAAATCCCGAGATAGAGTAGATCACTTAGCAGCTTTGGAGAGATTTTTTGAGCAAATCAAACAATTCAGATTGAAACTAAATCCTAAGAAGTGCACTTTTGGAGTGACTTCTTGGAAGTTATTGGGATACATGGTCAGTGAGAGAGGCATAGAGGCGGATCAGGATAAGATCAGAGCTATCCTTGACATACCTGCGCCAAGGATCGAGAGAGAGATCAGAGGCTTTTTTGGTAGACTTCAGTACATCAGCAGATTCATTGCCAAATTGACAAACATCTGTGAGCCTATTTTTCGACTCTTGAGGAAGAGTCAACCTACTGTTTGGGATGATCAATGTCAGCGTGCATTTGAGAGGATTAGAGAGTACTTGTTGTCATCTCCAGTCTTGGTGCCTCCTACACCAGGTCGTCCTTTACTTTTATACTTGTCAGTTTCGAACGTAGCTTTGGGTTGCATGTTGGCTTAGCTCGATGATTCAGGCAAGGAGCGAACCATTTATTATCTGAGTAAGAGGATGCTAAATTATGAGACAAAATATGTCATGATTGAGCTCTACTGCTTGGCATTGGTTTGAGCTACTCGGAAATTGAGACATTATATGACCGAGTATTCAGTGCACTTGATATCTCGTCTTGATCCTCTGAGATATTTGTTTGACATACCTACTTTGGTCGGATGACTCATGATATGGTTGGTACTTCTGATTGAGTTTGACATCCATTATGTCACTCAGAAGTCCATCAGAGGGAGTATTGTTGCAGATCACCTAGCCTCATTACCAGTTTCCAATGGTAGAGCTATTGATGATGATTTCCTAGATGAGGACATTGCTGTCGTGACTAGTCTGTTGGGTTGCGCATGTTCTTTGATGGTGCGGCCAACCATTCTGGATATGGAATAGGTCTCTTGTTGATATCCCCTTATGGTGACTACATTCCTAGATCTGTTCGTTTGGCATTCTCGGATCGACATCCTGCCACGAACAATATTGTTGAGTATGAGGCTTGTATCTTGGGATTAGAAACAACTTTTGAGCTTGGAATTAGACAGATATAGGTGTTTGATGACTCCAATTTGGTATTGAGATAGATTCAGGGTGAGTGGAAGACTATAGATGTGAAACTTAGGCCTTACCATGCATACTTAGAGCTACTAGTTGGGAGATTTGATGATTTGAGATATACATATCTGCCTAGAGCGCATAATCAGTTTGTTGATGCCTTACCTACTCTAACTTTCATGATTGATATTCCTGCTGATGCCACTGTTCACCCCTTACTGATTGAGTCAAGATATGCTCCTGCCTATTGTTGCTTGATTGATGAGACAGAGTTTGATGATGGCTTACCTTGGTACCATGACATATACCAGTTTCTGAGACTTGGCACATATCTTGAGGCCGCCATGACCAAGGGTAAGAGAGCATTGAGACAGTTGGTCGCCCGATTTGTGATTTGTGGTAAGACATTATTCAGACGATCAGTTGATGGGATGTTATTATCGTGCTTGGACCGCGCCTCTGCCGATCGAGTGATGAGAGAGGTTCATGCGGGAGTTTATGGACCACATATGGGAGAACATATGTTAGCTCATAAGATCATGAGGACTGGCTATTTCTAATTGACCATGGAGACAAACTGTTGCCAGCTCGTTCAGAGATGTCCAGAGTACCAGATACACGAAGACCTCATTCACGTGCCACCTTCAGACTGTTGCCAATTGGCATGAGTTCATCTTGGTCGCCATCAATTACTTCACCAAGTGAGTGGAGACGGCTTCATATGCGAGATTGACATCGTCTAGGGTCGCTAGTTTTCTCATATCACACATTATCTGTCGTTATGGAGTCCCTCATGAGTTGATTTCAGATAGAGAAGTACATTTCAGAGCAGATGTTGACACTTTATTATAGAAGTACGGTATCCAGCATCATAGATCGTCTACGTACAAGCCGTAGACTAACGGAGTGGTAGAGTCCGCGAACAAGAATATTAAGAGGATCTTGCGGAGGATGGTTGAGACTTCTCGGGATTGGTAAGAGAAGCTCACTTTCGCATTGTGGGTTTATCGGACTTCTTTTCGCACCTTTACAAGAGTCACACCCTACTCCTTGGTGTATGGTATGGAGGTAGTGCTGCCAGTTGAGATTGAGATGGGTTCATTGAGGGTAGCATTAGAGCAGCAGATTCTAGAGGCAGATTGGGCTCAAGCTCGATTAGATCAACTCAATCTCCTAGATGAGAGGAGGTTGAGGGCAGCAGACCATGTCTGTGCCTACTAAAGGAAGATGACTCGTGCTTTTAAGAAGCGACTCTAGCCTAGACCATTACGGATAGGTGACTTGGTTCTAAAGGTCATTAAGGGATTGATCATAAATCCCAGAGGGAAGTTCAGACCTAATTGGAGCGGACCTTATTTCATTAGAGAGCTGATCCTAGAGGGCGCTGCATGGTTGATGGATCTAGATGGAAATTGATTCTCGGAGTCGACCAACGTGGATCAGCTAAAGAGGTACTATGTTTGAGACCATGGTCACAGGATGGGTGACCATCATTTCGGTTAGCTATATACCCTTTCACCATTTTGATATATAGATCGTTGCTAGCCCATTGAGCCTCGCACGTGCATTATAGCATTTCTTTCTTATCGCCTTGCTCACATTTCTACACCGGGATAGGGGCCCTTTGGTGTATGCATGCATTGTTTGGGAGTCTCAAGAGTCTTGGACCTACAAGTGCATCTTTCTCTCGTTATTTTTCCTACCATCACTCTACTGCATTTCATCACATCTCATTGGTCATGTACTTCATTTGTTTTTTTTATTCTATCTACTGCTTGTTTTTCTTCACATCCTTTTCACCACGAGTGGTGATCTTTCTCAGTTCATTGCATGGAGGATAGTCACGTCATTTCCGCTATCTATCACACGAACACTGATTCAGGGATTCTTAGTTTGAGAAGGTCATCTCATCAGAGAGAGTTTTGAGAGTGTGCCTATCCATTGTTGATATCATATTTGGGACTCATTTTTTCATGTTCAGGGTGTGTGCATTTGTATATATGTAAAAAAAAAAATGATGAATGAAAAGAAAAGAAAAGAAAAATAAGCACATGTGTGTATGTGCATAGTATTCTCCATCATTGGGCATGTATCAATATGTTTAAGGGTCACTTTGTTGAGTATGTTTGTTGATGGGAGCTCGTATGTGAGCTTTCTGAGACCCTTAATTATTTGTATTCAGGTTTCATGTATTTTGAGAGTGAGATGAGTGATCTTCTCTTAGGAGCTCTGGATCATTGTCTCTTCCATCATTACATTCATTGTTGATGTGACTTCACTTCATGTTTGATTTGAGTGGATCATTACTTCTTTTCGTGTTATTTGCTTTGCCGTCATCCTCGCTTTGCTTTTGATTGTCTTACTGATTCGTTCCCAATTGGTGTCTCAGCTGATTCATGTCCAGCTGGTGCTCTTTGATTGAGAGAGTAATCAACAAAATTTATAACCTATATCACCATGCATTAGGATAGCTTTAGATAATATAGCATAGTGGCTCTAGGATCGTTCACTATGAAGGGTTTTCAACTCACAACTGATACCAATTCAAAGTTAAATTGGTGCTTTTTCATTTCAAGGTTAGCTTAAGAAATAAAACACAAACTTTGGTTAAATGAGGTTTTGTTTCAAGCTAACTAAAAAGAAAGTAATGGAAATTACTTATGAAGAAAAACATTCCTTGGAGGTTTGGGTTCACCGGGGAGGTTCCTCATGCAAAAACAGAGCTCCGGTCATTTGGTTCATTTCCTTGCATTAGAGAATTAACATATAATCAATTCTCTAACCGGTGTTGTACAGATGTATCCTTTAAATGGATTTCAGCTCTAATTCCCTCTCACTGATGCAACTTGTAATGGCTCGTGCCTCTCACCTAGCATTTGCCACTTAAGGTGATCTTTAACTTTGGACTTCCCTTCTCAAGCTCGCAAGAGATAACTAATGGATGTCTCCTTGGAGTCCAAAAGCTTACCAAGTGTTGGCAATTCTAGAAAATCCTACCTTCAAGTCACTTCCCAAAAGCTCGCAAGAGGTAAATTAGTGCATCTCCATGGACGGAGATCACTTGCCTTACCAAGTGTTCACTCAAGTGAATTGAAGGTGTTTTAAGTTAACTAAAAAAATAGAAATCATTAAAGGATCACACTTTCTCTTCTTTAAAGGCTGAAACCACAAAGCTATAAATTCTTGCACTTGGAACCTTTCCCGGCAACCTTAGCTCCAAGGAACTAAAAGTCTAGCCATTCATTCTCTGAGGAAACTTTCTCAGAGCTTGTTTGGCTAGTAAGAAAAATTAACGAGAAAACACAAATATCAAGGAAAAACATAGCAAGTGCTCTGTAATATATATTTTTTCCTCTCTCCGATTACATATGTGCTATATGATGGATATCTCATTGTAAAGAAGATTACAAAACTATATATAAGGGGTTATTCACCATTTGTTCTTACTTAAAGACTAAGGAATCCTATGATAGGTGGGTTACAAGGAGAGTTTGGGGATTTAGACATCAAATATCTAAAGCAAAATATCTCAAAATATCTCAAAATGTCGGTCGGGAAGCTTCAGGAAAACACTGTGGCACTGTGCAAAATGGCTGTGAAACTCTCCAGGTAAGCGCTATCAGAGGATCCGGACATGTCTGACCAGGGAAGTTGAAACGTCTCCTCTCCCATCTGGCGTCAGGTGCCGGATGTGAAATATCCGATCAGAGGATCCGGACATGTCCGACCGGACAGAATTCTAAGAGTGAGATATCCGGAGAAGGTGAAACGTCGGGCGGACAGAATTCCAGATGTGAGATATCCGCGCATCGCAAGGGGGACCGTCTGCGTGTACAAGGTGTAGGGACCCCTCCCTCTGATGACACGGAGCACGCATTGCTATCCGAAGCAATTCCATCCGGATTCCCCAAGAGGACAAATGGCGGCGCTCCCCTATCCGGACTCTCCAAGAGAAACACACGGCAGTCGCGATCATCACACCCTCGGACGTTAGCATATCCTATCCGGATATGTTGTCCGAATCATTGACTAAAGTGAGCAAGCCTTACTACAGCCCACGTTCCGCCGCCCTCCAATGGTGTGTCCGGACGCCCTATCCGGACATCTTTTGCCATGGATTCTAAAGAACTCTCCTCAATCTCGGATTGCTTTGGTGATCAAAAAGCTATCAAAACACCAAAACTTAACACAATTTGATTAGAATTGATTGCAAGGGTCTTTAATATGTTAATTGGGTTAAAAGGTGATAACTACTACTCAAAAGTGTTTAAAAGAGTTAATTACAAGCTATGAAATAGCACTTTTTGAGTGGTAATCACTTACCCTTGTTCTTCTCTTACAACGACCTATTCCCAGTTTGATACTTCATGTGCATCATCCCTACGCATCTCATTATCAGATCATTTTTCTTCATTGCTTCGTTATCGTTATTATATTCACATTGGGCACCTTCAGGTTCAAGGCTCACGAGCTTTTATATACATGAGGGCATGGGTTTTTTATCATTGGGTATTTGAGCCTAGTTTCCCTTCATTTCTGTTATCTTATCACCCTAGCCTACGTTACGTCCTGTGTCTTAAGACCACCTTGAGGCCATGAGATCAGATGTCATTTTCGACAACCCCTACTTGGACTGGCGTATGAGACTTGGTTGATGTTTAGATATCATCATGCTTCTTCTTTTGGGAGACACTTCTTTGATGTTTGGGTTCGTTTCAGTTGTGGTGGATTACCAGGATTGCACGTTTGACGATGGATGATTTGATGTCACCTGATTTTTCGACCTATCATATGTTCGATGCCATACTAGGGCATATTCCATTTTAGATGAGATTTATAGGTCTTCATGGAGTTGCATGCTCATATCCACTTACAAGGTACACATCGAGATGATGACCCTCCAGTGGAGTCTCACTAGAGTTAACAAGTTAGCCTGTACCTTTTGGCACTTAGATGTCATCATGCTTCCTTCCGGGATATGCCTCTTGATCTATGGATCCGATTCAGTTATGGATGTGGATGACTGGGATTATGTAATTGATGATGGATGACTTGGTATCATCTGGTTTTTTCGACCTATCATATGTTCGATGCCATACTGGGGCATATCCCGTTTTGGATGAGATTTACAGGTTTTCATGGAGTTGCATGCTCATATCCACTTATGAGATACACACCGAGACGATGACCCTCTAATGGAGTCTCACTAGAGCTTTCCAGTTAGGCCTGCACCTTTCGGCACTTAGATGTCATCATGCTTCTTTCCGGGATACGCCTCTTGATCTATGGGTCCGATTCAATTATGGATGTGGATGACTGAGATTATGTACTTGACGATGGATGATTTGATGTCACCTGATTTTTCGACCTATCATACGTTCGATGCCATACTGGGGCATATCCCGTTTTAGATGAGATTTATAGGTCTTCATGGAGTTGCATGCTCATATCCACTTACGAGGTACACACCGAGACGATGACCCTCCAGTGGAGTCTCACTAGAGCTATCTAGTTAGGCCTGCACCTTTCAGCACTTAGATGTCATCATGCTTCCTTCCGGGATACGCCTCTTGATCTGTGGGTCTAATTCAATTATGGACGTGGATGATTAGGATTATGTATTTGATGATGGATGATTTGATGTCACCCGATTTTTCGACCTATCATATGTTCGATGTCATATTAGGGCATATCCCGTTTCAGATGAGATTTATAGGTCTTCATGGAGTTGCATGCTCATATCCACTTACGAGGTACATACCGAGACGATGACCCTCCAATGGAGTCTCATTGGAACTATCCAGTTAGGCCTGCATCTTTCAGCACTTAGATGTCATCATGCTTCCTTCCGGGATACGTCTCTTGATTTGTGGGTTCGATTAAGTTATGGACGTGGATGACTGAGATTATGTACTTGACGATGGATGATTTGATGTCACCCGATTTTTCGACCTATCATACGTTCGATGCCATACTGGGGCATATCCCGTTTCGGATGAGATTCATAGGTCTTCATGGAGTTGCATGCTCATATCCACTTATGAGGTACACACCGAGACGATGACCTTCCAGTGGAGTCTCACTAGAGCTGTCCAATTAGTCCTGTACCTTTCGGCACTTAGATGTCATCATGCTTCCTTCCGGGATACGCCTCTTGATTTGTGGGTCCGATTCAGTTATGGACGTGGATGACTGGGATTATGTATTTGACGATGGATGATTTGATTTCACCCGATTTTTCGACCTATCATACGTTCAATGCCATACTGGGGCATATCCTGTTTCGGATGAGATTTATATGCCTTCATGGAGTTGCATGCTCATATCCACTTACGAGGTATACACTGAGACGATAACCCTCTAGTGGAGTCTCACTGGAGCTGTCCAGTTAGGCCTGCACCTTTCGGCACTTAGATGTCATCATGCTTCATTCCGAGATACGCCTCTTGATCTGTGGGTCCGATTCAGTTATGGACGTGGATGATTGGGATTATGTATTTGACGATGGATGATTTGATGTCACCCGATTTTTTTACCTATCATACGTTCGATGCCATACTAGGGCATATTTCTGTTTCGATTGAGATCTACGAATCTTCATGGAGCTACATGATCACTCCCACTTGCGGGATGCACACCAAGACGAGGATATGGTCGTTATTTCATCATGATCCCCCAGCGGAGCCTCTTTTGAGCCATCTAGTCAGGCCCATATTTTTCGGCATTTGTATGTCATCATGCTTCTTATTCCGAGAGACATTTCCTTGATGTTTGGGTTCGATTTGGATTGCTGGGATCACACATTTGATGATGGATGATTTCATGTCATCCGATTTTCGACCTATCACACATTCAATGCCATATTGGGGCATATGTCCGTTTTGATTGAGATTTACAAATCTTCATGGAGTTGCAAGCTCATCCCCACTTACGAGATACACATCGAGACGATGATCCTCTAGTGGAGCCTTTCTTGAACCATTTAGTCAGGCTTGCACTTTTCGGCATTCGGATGTCATCATACTTCCCTTTCTGAGGTACGCCACTTTGATTTGTGGGCTTGATTCAGTTATGGATTCGGGTGACGAGGATCACGCTCCCGATGATAAATGATTTGAGACCATTTGATTTTTCCGACCTATCACACACTTGATTCCATATTGGGGCAAATTTCCTCTTCAGTTGAGATTTGTTGATTTCCATTGATTTGCATGATCATCCCCAGTTACGAGATGCACGCCAGGTTGATGATTCGCTTTCATTTTGCCTCGATTATCCAGTGGAGCCTTTCTTGAGTCATTCGGTCGGGCCCATATTTTCTGGAATTGTCACGATTCTTGGATGAGGTTATCTCAGATGCATAGACTCCCATATCACCATTTCAGTGGAGTATAGGTCAAATCTCCTATATGTTCCCATCGAGTCATTCTCGAGTTATTAGGACAGATCGGATGCCTTAATTGCTATACTGGGGCATATTCCCTTCTTCCAGCTGTGGAGACGATTGTTTTCTCAGAGACTTGTTATAGTCCGTATTACTCGGTCGAGAGATGTTTATTCACATTGATGGTCACAGTCTCAGTGATTTTTGCCAAGATGAGCCTTCAACAGAGCACGACCTCAGGGGTTTGACTGCCCTACTATCCATGACTCTTCAGTAGATCGAGATCGTAGTAGTTACCCTGGCAGACTATTCTCTGGTGCCTCCCAGTGGATCATTCATTTGATACGATGATGGATTCTCCCAGCAGAGCATCTCGAGTTAGAGGCATCCAGATTATTATGACACTTCGTGTTTCGGTCAGATTGGTTGTGAGACTATGTTTATAGTTTATTTAACCATTCTGACTCAGTAACAGAGCATCCTTTGAGACTTGTGGAGTCTCTTTCAGACCATTTTTATGGATTGAGAGCTGTAGCAGCACGCTACACTGGGGCATATTCCCCCCTCATTATCTCCTCGCATTTTCAGTTTCGACGTTCAGAGACATCATCGCTTCTCAGTTTAACTTTCATAGTTGCATTTTCAGTTTCAGCGTTCAGAGCCATCATCATCGCATTCTCAGTTTCGGCGTTCAGAGCCATCATCGCCCCTTATTACCTCCTTGTATTTTTAGTTTCGGCATTCAAAGCCATCATCGCTTCTCAGTTTCGATGTTCAGAGTCATCATCGTTTCTAAGTTTTGGCGTTTAGAGTCATCATTGTTTCTCAGTTTCGGCGTTCAGAGCCATCATCGCCCCTTATTACTTCCTTGCATTTTCAGTTTCAGCGTTTAGAGTCATTATCGCCTTTTAGTTTTGGCGTTTAAAGCCATCATCGTTTCTTAGTTTTGGCGTTCAGAGCCATCATTGTTTCTCAGTTTCGGCGTTCAGAGCCATTATCACTTCTCAGTTTCTGTGTTCAGAGCCATCATCGCGTTTTCAGTTTCGGTATTCAGAGCCATCATCGTTTCTCAGTTTCTGTGTTCAGAGCCATCATCACGTTCTTAGTTTCGGCGTTCAGAGCCATCATCGCTTTTCAGTTTCGGCGTTCAGAGCCATTATCGTTTCTTAGTTTCTACATTCAAAGTCATCATCGCATTCTCAGTTTCGGCGTTCAGAGCCATCATCGCCCCTCATTACTTCCTTGCATTTTCAGTTTCGACGTTCAGAGCCATAATCGCTTCTCAGTTTTGGCGTTCAAAGCCATCATCGTTTCTCAGTTTTGGCGTTCAAAACCATCATTGTTTCTCAATTTCGGCGTTCAGAGTCATCATCGCTTCTCAGTTTCGGCGTTCAAAGCCATCATTATCGCTTCTCACTTTCGGCGTTCAGAGACATCATCGCTTCTCAGTTTTGACGTTCAGAGCCACCATCTCTTCTCAATTTGGGCGTTCAAAGCCACCATTTTCTTCATTTTGACGTTCATAGTCACATCTTCAGTTTGGCGTTTAAAGCCATCATCGCTTCTCAGTTTCGGCGTTCAGAGCCACCATCGCTTCTCAGTTTTGGTGTTCAGAGCCACCATCTCTTCTCAGTTTGGGCGTTCAGAGCCACCATTTTCTTTATTTTGATGTTCAAAGTCACATCTTCAGTTTGGCATTCAGAACCTTCATTTTTTTCTCCAATTCGGCGTTCAGAGCCATCATCTCTCTCCAGTTCGGTATCCAGAGCCATGATTTCAGTTTGGCGTTTAGAGCCACATCTCCAGGTTAGTGTTTTGAGTCACTATCTCTTCATAGTTTGGTGTTCAGAGCCATCATCCTATCATGATCGGGCATTCGTTGTCACCTTTTTCGGCATTTAGAGCTACATTCAGGCATTCAGAGCCATCGTTCACATTCAAGCATTTGGAACCACAATTTCCTTCATAGTTTGGCGCTCAGAACCATCATTCACATTCAAGCATTCGGAGCCATCGTCCATGTTCAGGCGTTCAGAGCCATTCTTCACGTTTAGGCATTTAGAGTCATCATCTTTCCTCATTTTTAGCGCTCAGAGTCGTTTTTCCCCAGCCTTGTCATTCATAGTCATGGCTCCTGGCATTCATATTTGTCGACATTGCACACCTTGCTTTCTCGATTTTACATTCATCCTCGTTTTTCTCACCTCGTTACCTCGTTACCTCCTGCTTATTGCTTGTTCATCGTGCTTTTCTAGACTTCTTTTTTCCCCTGCACATGACATGGTCCATTGAGTTCACGACATATATCTCAATCATGTTGTGGGCCACCCTACAGTTAGTGTCCTCGTGTAGTTCACATAGGCCAGCCCCCTTTGGATGCATCATTTCCTGTACTCAGGGGTGGTTCGACCATTACTCATTTTTTACATCGATTTTCAAGTCACTTTTGGAGAAATCTTAAATAGAGTCTGGATCCCTATTACGGTTTTGGGAGCACTATGAGAGTTACTTTCCCCTTAAGATTTTGGAGCCTTGAGCAAGCTTGTGTTTTACTTATGTACCTTTCGAGGGTCTTTCTTTGTTCTTCGGTAGAGTTCACTTCATTCCACTTACTTTTCACACATTCTTTTCACTTTTGCGTTCATATTCCTTGCACTCGCGAACTCTACCAAAGAAGGGCAAATTTGTAGACCTCCTAAGAGGGGGAACATTTTCTTTTGTTTTCTATTTTGTTTTATTTTCTTCCTCTTCATCAACCCGAGAATGGGTTGTATGGGCCGGCTGGACAGGATTAGCAGCCAAAGAGGACTAATGAGTGTTGGGCAGCCATATGAGATGGAAAGAGAAGGAAAAGAAGCTGATGGGCGAGTTGTTGAGGACAGAGGAGACAATTGTGCAAAGAGAGGACATGGTTGTTTGAAAAAGGGGACACAACTGAATGAAAAGGAGAGCTGGTTACAGAGATGTAAGGTAATAGCTGGAAAAAGAATGGCGTTTTTTGGAGGGAAAGACAGCTGACAGAGTTTAGACAGGAGATTAAGAGAGAAACAAAAGGGATGAAAAGGGGGTGACAGAGATAGGATTGGAGGGAATACCGACTGAGAAAGAAAAAAAAAAGGAGTTGAGGGAAAGAACGAGATAACAAGGAGAGGGATAAGTGTGTTCAGGGAGACACGAGAGAGTTTTGAACTGAGGGGTGGAGAGCTTGAAGAGGAGGAAAAACAGAGTTTCATTGAGGGGAGCTTTCCAGTTACGACTCCTACAGCTTATTAGCTTCTCATTTTCTTTACATGGTGGGATTTTTCATTTTTTTAGCTGCTTTCCTGGGTACCAATTTGCCGTTTTGGTGTGGATATGGAGATCTATTCGTTTGTCTGGGTTTAATTTAGCCTTCTGTGTGCATGCTCTATTCTTGAATTTCTTCGGTTCATCAATCCCGCCTGTTTTGAGCCCATGGACGTCACCAGAAATGAGGCTCTATACCATCATGTGTTTCATGTTCTTGCATTTGCTTAATCCTCATCGTTCATTCTGGTTATTGTCCTTACTGCTACTCCTACATTTGTGCTATGTTTGGTGGGTTGTTCAATCTGGAGGTTGGGTGTTGGAGCTTTTAACACAGATTCGACAAGTAGGAAGAATCATTAATGGAATAAGCGACCACATGAGCATCCTACAATATGTTATAGAGGATAAGTTGGGTCATCTTCTGTCAAACATCTCGACATGTTTCTTTGGAGTATTGGTCGCTGCGATTTGCTATTGGGAAGTTTCATTGTATCAAGAAGGTGAATGCCATTTTAGTAGCAAAAGTGCATTTTCTGTTGAAGCCACCTTCATACCCATTTTACTCTAACCCACTTCATCCTTCATATCACTCATGCCATCGTTCCACCCTTCATGCATATCGCCATACCTGTTTCTTACCCATGCATATCGTCATTCCTCTCACCATCCTTCCAATCCCTCACACCCATTTTCCACTCGTGCACACAGGAATCCCGCTCCCATTACCATACCCGTGTTCTTACCACCCACCTTATCCCTCATAACCCCCCATGCATGCACCCATTTTCCAATACCCAGATGTTAGAAATGAGGGTTTTTTTATTGAGCAAGAGAAAGATAACGTGGTTACAATGGACGATGTTATGGAGGCTCAATGGGTTTATAATCATTATAGAGATGAGAGCTATTTGAGATGGGATATTATGCCTTTTGAAATGGACTTAGCTAGTTATAAGAAATTGTTTGTGAATGAATCTGCTGCAAATGCATGAAGGTTAACTATTCATAGCTGTTGTGTATAAGATCAGAGCAATAATAGGCAACCAGAGACTACATTTAAATACCCTAACTTTGGTAGGGATGCTGGGTGCTTTCAGGCTGCAAGGGAACTTGCCCAGCAAGTTGAAAAGGCTACGTGAGCCCTAGGTGATTATCTTAGTGTGAGGGTTCATGCTTGTGGTGTGGGTATGGCAGAGATGTGCATTGGAAAATGGGCTTGAGGTGTAAGTATGACATCATTACAATATGTAAAAAAAATGGGTTTGTGGTGTCTTTCTTTTCATTTGTTTATTCCTTAAGGACTTGCTGTACACATTCGGTCGTGCTAAGACCATTTCGTTTTGTTATTATTATTATCATTATTTCCTTAGTTTTCTCCAACTTTTGATGCCAAAGATTTCATTTTCAAAATTTTAATTTCAAGATAATTTTTCAAGACTTCAGTTTTAATTTAATTTCTCAAAACTCCAATTTTAATTTAATTTTTCAAAAACTCCTATTTTTTTTTTTAAAAAAAAATTAGTTTTCAAAACTTTTGACTTCCTAAAATTTAATTATTTTCAAATTTAATTTTCTTTTATTTAAAAAAAATCCATTTTAAATCATTCTTCAAAATTCTGATTTCCAAATTTAATTCACAATTTCCAAAATTCCAATTTTCCATTTTTCAAATTTAATTTCCAATTTCCAAAATTCCAATTTTCACATTTATTTATTTAATCATTATTATTTTCGTTATTATTATTATTATTTTATTTATTTATTTATTTATTTTTTAAAAATTCCATCTTTAAATAATTTTAAAAAAATTATGGTTTCCTAATTTAACTTCTAATTTCCAACATTCCAATTTTTACATTCATTTATTTAATCTTTATTATTTTCGTCATAATTATTATTATTTTATTTACTTATTTATTTATTTATTTTTTAAAATTCCATCTTTAAATAATTCTTCAAAATTTTGATTTCTAATTTCCAAAATTCCAATTTCCGTATTTATTCGTTTAATCATTATTATTTTTGTTATTATTTTATTTATTTTTAAAAATTCCACATTTAAATCATTCTTCAAAATTCCAATTTCTAAATTTAATTTCCAATTTCTAAAATTCCAATTTTCGCATTTATTCATTTAATCATTATTATTTTCGTTATTATTTTATTTATTTATTTTTAAAAATTCCATCTTTAAATAATTCTTCAAAATTCCAATTTCCAAATTTAATTTCGAAAACTCCAATTTCCACATATATTTGTTTAATCATTATTATTTTCGTTATTATTATTATTATCTTATTTATTTATTTATAAAAAATTTCATCTTCAAATAATTCTTCGAAATTCCGATTCTTAAATTTAATTTTCAAGACTACAATTTTCAAATAATTTTCGAGCCTTCAATTTTCAAATAAGTTTCAAAACTTGATTTTCAAAAATTTTTCTTTCAAATGGTTTTAAATCTTTTAAATTAATTTTTTTAATTTGTTTATCCACCTAATTTAATTATTTTATTTATTCATCTTTCATATGATTACTTATTTATTTATTTTATTAATTTACTTTATTTTATTAGTTTATTTATTTATTTGTCATTATTATTATTATTATTATTATTGTTATTTTCTCATTTCTTTCTTTTTCTTTTCTTCATTAAAATTTTGATTCACCAAAACCTTATTTTTTTTAATAAATGTGCTGCCATTTTTTTCATTCAGGCATACATATTGTAATTTTATATGATTTTCAATTATTTCCTCGTTTTTCATTATATTTATGAGCACGGAGACAATTTTCATAATTCCAAAATAATGGAATTTGTGGGATAAATTCATGTAAGATCGATTGGGTTTTGGTGGGACCCAACATATGTGATTTTCTCATTGATTGATTGATTGCTATGCTTCATTGGCTTGCCTCACTTTATGGCATGCATGCGATTATTCTGTATTTGTGCACTAACCTTGTCTCTTATGAATAGCGCTTAGCTTGTGACTAAGGTATGCCTTGTACCCGATTGTGTCTATTGATTTATTTGTTATCATGCGTGTCTTGCTTTCACACATTTGATTACTGTTTGGTATCCATATTTAATCAATCAATTGTCATACTTGTTTCATCTTATTAGTAGAAATCCATTTTTAGGGACTTAGAGGGGTGTTACGGTCTTTACCGTACCTTCCCGATAAGTAACCTGACCCCCGAATCCAGATTTGGTTTTTCACAAATCACCTTTTCCAAATAAGGAGTCGCACTTAGAGTTTTCTTTCTTATTTTGTTTACCCTTTTAAAATAAAACAAAAATAAGTGGCGATTCCAAATCATTTTCTAAACAATAAATCATTTTTCAAATAAAAAGCGAGTTCGCTATCGAGTGGAAGCACATGAGCAGAAATTCAAGGTCCACACTTAGTAATTTAATTTTTTTGAACTATATGATATTTATATATATTTTTTATAATTTTAAATATAAAAAACAATAAATTAAATAGGAGATAATTGGTTTGATCATTTTAAGATTAAATAAAGGAGTTAAATAAAATGAGTAGTCAATTTATCAAAAAACTTATATGGGTTGACATTATGACATAAATATAATTATAGTTGACTCAAACATGGAAAAACTTATGTCGTTTTGCATGCAATTATGTGACCATGGCATATCAAATTTATTGAATAGGTGATATGAGTTGGTAGGAACTTGTAGACTGCTATGTTATGTTTCTCAAGGGACTCTCATTTAGACTTCCTACATAGTCTTTAGGAATATCCACTTAGAAATGGACCATAAAGTACTCTTATCAATTTGTATCCAAAAAATAATTGGAGAAGGAAATATTTAATTAAAATTGGAATTTTACTTGGGATATGTATGCTAACATACCATGCTCAGAATTAGGCACTAAAGATATCCCACCTATAATCTAAGTCATCACCCTTAAGTCTAAGAAACTAAATAATTTCTTGTACTAAACTTGTTTAGAAAATAGGGCATGTTTGGATAGATAAATGACAAGGCTACATTTTGGGAGTTCCTTCGATAAAATCAAAATGATTTGAAAATTTAGGCATATGGATTTTCAACCAAGGGTGTAGTGACCTTCCCTAACAAGGGGTTGCTAGGAGATAGTGAACCAACTGTAGATCATAATTTAAAATGAAATTACCATCCTAATAATTATATGGAGCATGAAAAAATTAAACAGGATTAGATAATGCTAATGAAACAATGATTAGATAAGGTTTATAAGATGAGCTACATGGTTAAGATTAACCAAATTGAATTAAAATACATAATAGAAATAGATTAGATGTTCCACAGGTCTAACAAAGAAGCACTATAGCTAGATGTCTGGTGACTTAGTTTTTGAAGTTGATTCTATCTTTTCAATATGAATATAAAAGTCCTCATTTAACAAAAAACATTAAATCTATGAAGTGAACACAAAGTTCAGTGAATAGTTGCAATACACAAGTGTTACAATAGTCGGTACATATTAAAGATAATTCTAAAACATATTTATAATAAATTTGATACTTACAAGCTAACATAGAATAATTATAACATCATTTAAAGAACATATGAGATGTAAAACATGCAATCATAAATCTAGACATATCTATGATTAATCGGTTAGCTATACAAAAGTCTACGATCCTTAAACTCTTACATCTACATAGTCCTCACGGTCTCACTACCTTGTGTTATAATACGAAAGAGCTTATCTCTTGGTCATCCTATTAGGGGCATAATAGAGCATACTTTATCACTTCAGATTTTACCCCCTAACTTGACATCAGAACCTACATCTCTTCTTAAGACCTCCCCCTTGCCACATAAGTGGTGTGAAGTCTCAAAACAAACTGCATTAAACACCTCACAAGTGTATGTGTTGCAATGTCATTGTTGTAAATATATGCATGGTAATAAATAATTTATTGAAAGCAAGGTAACATTTTACAACTCAACATAAATCATGTGCATTTTGACCAGATAAGAATTCAACATATATCTCATGCCTTTTGAAAAATTAAACAAGTAATATCTATAACATATTGTGGACCCCGCATTTCGGCTCAATGCGTTCCCCACTCGATGGCGAAACTCGATCTTTATTTGAAAAAAATTGATTTTTATTGATTATTTGAAAATGACTTGGAGTCGCCACTTATTTTTGTTTTATTTTTTTAAAGGGTAAACAAAATAAGAAAGAAAAACCCTAAGTGTGACTCCTTATTTTGGAAAAGGTGATCTACGAAAAACCGGATCGGGTTCGGGGGTCAGGTTACTTATCGGGAAGGTACGATAAAGACCGTAGCACCCCTCTAAGTCCCTAAAGTCGGGTCTCTACTAATAAAATGAAGCTATCATGGCAATGGATGAATAAAATCAATGAATACCCACATCAATCATGCATGTGTGAGAATCAGAATATATAATATGAATTATCAGAACGAGTGAATGCGTACCTGGGCAGCAATCTCGAATGCGCTATTATGAAAGGGGGTTAGTGAATAAACACAGAATATCCATATGTATATCAAGGAACAGAGTAAATCAATCACATACAGTTAATGAATCAAACAATCAATCAATCAATTATAAAATCAAGTATGTAGGGCCCCCACCAAAGCCCGTTTATTTTGCATGAATTAATTCCATAAATCCCATTATTCGGAATTACGGAATTGAATCTACGCTTATTTTTAAAATATTTTAAAATATGAAGAAGACTTGCCGAAGAGAAAATGGCAACGAATTTTATTGAAAGCGGGACTCTTGGATGATTCTAAAAAAAATCCTAAAGATGAAAATTAAAAGTGAATAAATAAATAAATAAATTATTTAATAAAAATGAAGTTTGGAAAAATTAAAAAAAAAAGAAAACTAGGATCCAAGAATTTATACGGAATATGGGGGTGTAGGGAATTATTTTGAAATTCTGAGATGAGGAAATAATAAAGAGAGAAATAAAAATAATAAAATAATAATAATAAAAATAAATAAATAAATAGTAAAATAAAATAGATAAATAAACAAAAAAGGCACATGACCTAAAGCCGCACGCGAAAGGTGGCCATGCAAAGCTTCCACCAGTGAGATTTGATTGGATGCCTTCCCTCAAGACCTGACATAATCACCAAGGCACCCTTCATTCTTCAAACCATGGAACAATTCATATGCCTTGTCAATGCACCCACACTTTGCATACAAGTCAAATAAGGCAGCAGCTCAATAACCATCCACACAGACACGGTTCCGTGACGGCAACTGCATCTGTTCCATACCACCATCTGTGACGCTGACAAAATCCACCACGGCAGTGCCCATGGCCAGAGCATTGATTGACACAAGTACACAGCACAGGAATTTCACAAAAACGTCCCAAAAGACAATCATATTTGCAATCACATTCCTCTTTGTGTTACATTTTCAAAGCATATGCTTCAGTTGGGCCCACATTACATCATCCTGGTTTGCTATCATTCCTTCCCCGGTCCTTTTCTCCATATCCCCTCCACGAACTGCTCGCCTTCTGATCATTGTCAATAATTCAAAATCATCAGAACCCATCTTATGCCTTTGAAGACGCATGTATTCAGTTTCCTTCTTCTCTAGGTGTTTTAGCTGGTTATTCTGATCTTCCTCAGAGACGCCAGCATCAGCCAACTTCTTTTCCAGTATATTTCGTCGTTCCCTCCTCTCCTGAAGACTTCTCATTTGCTCCTTGTAATGGTTCTCAATATACTGCTTTGCAGCTGCAACTTTCTGCTTTGTGGCATTTGAAGGTGTTTCATCTCCTGCTGTAGGACATCACTGACCTTAAAATCTCGGTGAATTACCCGAGGATTAGAATCTTCATGAAGATGAACCAATCCTCTTACTGGATAGAAACCTTCTACAGCAGCTGCGTCAAAGATTCAGCAGCCTGATGCGAGGAATTGGCTTCAGAGGGAACACGATGTGAAGTTCTCCCAGTTGCGTAACTCGCTTGTGCTGTTTGGTGCAGATCGGAACTTAGCGAATTAGGAGCAGGGTCACCAGAAGACACTGGTTCTGCTCCACGTGTACTTACACTTCTCGCTCTTTACATTATAGAAGAACTGAGCCACCACAATTATCCACCTTGAGTGGCTCAGCGCCAGCGACAAAAACACCAACCCCAGCCTTATCTGGTACGCAGCCACCCAACTCAGCAACAGGTGCAGCAACAGTGTAGCTGCTGATATATATACACTCGGGGCCACTATGCTTTAAGCCTGAACCTAATGATCTCACTCAAAACTCCAACTCTTGATCACCTTCTAAAGGAATTAGTTGCTAGAAACGGTGGAAGAAGCAGTGCCCTTTGTGGGAAGGTGCTCATTGTAGATATGTAGCTGAAGGGTCAATGAGCTCTAAATGGAGTTTGGGACTCATTGTTCCAAGGAAAAGGTTATCCGTGGCATAGCGGCTGGGAGAAGGGAGACGACTTTGAGATCTATAGACAGCCTGTACGCCATGGGGAAAGTAAGAATAGTGGCGTCAAGGTCCAGCGCAGGTAAAGTTTGCAAGAAATAGGGCAGTGAAAGTGGGAGGGTGTGCGTCATGGTGGTGATGGCGGAGGTGCTTCGCCGCCGGCGGGTCGTTCGAGGACAACTTCTTTTCCCCTCATCAAACGCTGAAGGACATGAAACCTGAGAGCATTCTCTTTCTCTCTCCTGTTTCAGCTTTCAGTTGCCTATTTTCTCAAACAAACTCTTCTCTCTAATCCCTCTAAAACTCCCTCTGGACTTGCACTGCAAACTCATCATTTGGGCATTAGTGGGACCAAATACAAGCCACTGTGCTGCAGGGTTCACGTAACGGAGGCTTTCCAGATTAAATAAATCAGCATTGCGACCCACAGCTGCCACTTGTTCTCCCCTCCGTCGCCATTTTCCACAGCCAAACCACCGTCGGGAATGTCGATCTTGGCGTCACCTTCAGGCTTGGATCTTCAGTGCGGTTGGAGTAGTGCACAATAATCTAGTTCCACGGCTCAGAATCATGGAGAGTACACAGAGCAGTATGAATGTAAGCAGCCATTGACAGAGACAGAGGGAGCTTCAGCATTTCCTGTTCCACCAAGCAATCGTTCATCAAGGTGCAGCAGTTTAAGAGTTTCACCAAACAGCCCGACTGTGGCTAAAGCCGTATTATCTGTCGAATCCAAACTGCCATGAAGAATGTGAAAGGGAATGCTCTTGTTGGGTGCCTTGGAGACTGAATGACCTCAACTGACGCGTCTATTGATCCTGATCTTTCAATACTGTTAGCTGTAAGGATGCGAAGACGGGTTCACCAAAAATCATCAGGAACGTGAATATCAATCATGATTTCTGTCGTCTAGGTCTGACACTGTGCCCATCAGTCTGAGAGGAACCTGACCTTAATCCAAGTTTCACAAATTTCGTGTTGATGAACTACGGTTCCACTTATGACTTTCCTCAAAGATTTCAAACCAGGTTCGAAATATGCTTCCGAAAGCAAGACCTATCAAAATCATCACGAGCATGCAAGAAACTTGGACCCAATCTGGGAGTCCCAGTTAATTATATATAAAACCCATGTACGTCAATATTCTCAAAAGAATTTTTCTATCATTACTGGTGAGTAGCCCAGCATACCATGGCTGATCCACTTTCGCGCTAGAATTCTTGTCGTCTCAGTCACTTACTGGATTCATGAAAACACTCTCTTCTTGTTCCCACGTCTTTTCATATTTTCTGTATTCCTTCTGACTTCTCTCTCTGATCAATCAAAGACATAACGCCCCAAGAACCATGTAAGTGGGCCCAGGATAGGAATGCTTGGATCAAGCGTGAGATAGTCACTGAAAGTGGTGCAGCAACCATAAGGACCTCAACTGCAATCTCATCAGTGGGACCTCCTCCTCATAAAAGTGCACACTGTTCCATACTTCTTTCTGCAGTGCTCGTAAGACTCAACATCACATGTTAACTTTCAGCTTCAAACCCGCAGAAAACGGTATGAGGGAAGTTGGTAAGGAGATGGAAAGTGGTGAGAGAGAATGGATTTGATAGGTGGGAGTACAAAGTGGGTATGAAGATGGGTATGAATGGTTTAGTAGGTACGAGACAAATAGGTTAGATGAAGGGTAGAAGGGGTGATGTCATGGTGGTGAAGAAAAGACAAAAGGGCCAAAGATGAATGCTCAAATGAGGAGTAGGGCTGCCAGTTTTAATCACTTTGACTAGTGATAGCAAGTTTGGAGCCCTGGCTGAAAAGGAAGGGATATAGCCGAAACCCAATTTTCCCATTACCACTCAGCAGCGTATGGCCGGAGTAATCCCTGCAACATCACTTTTTCTTTCAAACGAGGCAGATGGGTAGAACAAGAAAAGAAGGATTTGAATCCCTCTAAACAACCTGGAAGCCATCTCACTGATTACTCAACCCAATTCGAATATCCAGCCACATCAAAACTGTCCCAAAGGCCCGATTAAGAGAATGTGACAGCAACGAGCGAGGCAGCACCACCACTAAGTGCAGCAAATGCAGCCGCGGAATCACCCTTAGATGGCACGTCGGCTAACTCATCCCTTCTGGATATAGTTAGTTCTGGGATATACTTCTCCTTGATGCAAGCACCATGCTCAATATGCTCCATATGCGTGGATAGCGAGTGAGTAGGATTTCTCTAGATTAAACCCAACAGACTTGCCCACAAACAAATATCGAGTTTGCATCATAGGTGCTGCACTGTCATGGAGTTGTTCCTTCCAGTCAGAAACAATAATGTGGTGGCCCTCCGTCTTCAGACGCCGAGCAATATGAAAGGCAACAAAGCCATCAGCACCAGTGATTGAGATCTGGAACTTTTCAGATTGTCAGTGTGGTTCCTTCTCAAGCTCCTCATGGGTGTATTCTTCGTAAATGGCTCCATAGGTACTTCCCATAATTGCTTATCATCTTCTCCATAAAACCTCCATATATTATTATCAAGCTGCCACCTCATACTACAATGATTCTATCAACGATGCCAGCTACGTCAGAGGCCATCGAATGAGCCAGAAATGGGAGACTCTTAATAACAAGAGCATCTCAAGTCTGAATGAACTCAGAAAAATCCACTGAAAGCTCTCGTGTAGCTTCTTCAAGCGGAAGTGAGGGAGCAGACACGTGCCATAGAAGAATACCAAGAACAGAAAAAAAAACATCCAAAACAGAGTATAATAAATGGGAACTAAAAAGAGCATGCGAGCCTCATTTCATGTATTTATCAATGGGCTCAGATGTTAGAGTGGGTCAAAACAGTTTTTCCAATGAGTTTTAAAACAAGATCGAGACATGAATGCTAATATCTCTTATGAAATCTCAGAGACAAAGAACACAAAACAAGTTAGAAATCAAAGATGAGTCAAGTGAAAGCAAACTCAGATTCCATGCAAACAAACCAAAGATCCCAACAAACACATCCAGACATCAAAGCAGAACCTAATGATATCCAGAAAACTCTACAAAAATGGCATGAATATGGAAGAACCAATAGTTTTTGTGGAAACAAATACCTGTATCGATTCCTACTAACGTGATTCTTATGAACGTTTCTTCCTCTCTATGAACAGGTATCTCTTCCAAGTTTTTTTCCTTTCTCGATCTCTGTCTCTCAAGTTAAATTCTTCCCTCTACCCAAAAATATCTCACTGTAATTCTCCTCAAAACCCCTTTCCTCTCCCCAGAACCCTCTGGTAATACTCCTCCAAAAAAAATCTCTAACAGCCACCCAAAAAGCACCCTCCTCACAGAAAGAAACCTCTCTCCCACAGCCAAACAAAAAGCTCTGTCCCCAAAAGCTCTCTGCCGTTTCTTTTTTCCTCTCTGCAGCTGCCCTAAAAATGTCCCAACAAAAGCCCCTTACCTGAAAGCTCTCCCCCTCTTTTTCAGCTGCCTGCCTCTTCCAAAAAGCAAAATCCCTTTTTCTTTTCTCCCGGATTTGCCCCTCTAACCACCTGCAGAGACAGCCACCAAAAACACCACCTCCTGCAGCCTCTCTCTCCCCCGCTCCTGCTAACGACATGCAGGAATCTTCTAGAATTCCATTGCCACGTGTCGACCTCTCATTGGTCCCCCAAACCACCAATCTGATTCCTCAACAACCAATCCGAGAGTGACACGTGGCTCGCCGGGGCTCTTCCACGTGGCAAAATCAGCTGCATGGAGAATGAGGCCTAAGTGGGGGTCTACACATATGCAAGAGATATTCATTTTAGGAAAAACTTAGTAAAATCATGCATATCTTAGCTACTCACAAAAATTCTCCCAATCAAAACTAGAGTATAACTCATATAATGATGACTCCACAAAGTTTGAATCCTCCCTAACAAAAGAAATTTAAGTGGGCTTAGAGAATTTGAAATTCCATAAAATGGGAACTATGATTCCAAAGTTCTCCTAACTTTTTCTTAACTAGACAACACTCTCACTAAAATATGTAATTTTCCTAAAAATAAAAGGATAGACAAATAAAGTTCAATTTAGGTGAAACTTGAGTCAAAGAGTTTGTTGATAAGTTTAGAAATCTCAAAAATTAATTTATGAGTCAAATGGTCATCAAAAGACCATCAATTAAGCCCCAACCTAAATCAATTTCAAATTTGCCCAAACTAGAGTATCTTGCAATGCTACTAACTTTCTCGATTTTTCTCACCAACCAAGAAAGTTTCAAAAGTTATAAAACTCTTCAATCTTATATATGGTAAGTCTAGAAATTTTTTTAAAAATAATTTATAAACTAAAAACAAGTTCTAATAATGTCAAAACTCCTAAGAATAAAAACTATGTCAGCATAGGATATCATTGTCATTTACTTTCCAACAATTTATATGTAAATCAAACTTAAAATAAAATATTTTCCTCCACTTTCTTGGTAACCAAACAGTCCAAGAAGTAAGAAAAATTGGTTTAAAAATATTAAAAAAAATTCACACATGTAAAAACCTAATTTCTATCAACACTTGCCCAAAGAATAGGTGAAGAAGAAGAAAATAGAAGAAGGGAAAATATAATATGAGGTTATTTACCTCTAATATCTCCTATAATTAGAAATAAAAATCTCCACTCCTCGATGTTTGTATCCAATTTCTATACCATTTTTTTGCAATAAATTTTCAAAGGAGGAGGAGGAGGAGGAGGAGAAGAGGAAGGAGAAGAAGAACCCCGGAGAAAATGAAGATAAATGATTTTCTTTATATTTTTCCCCTTTTATATTTCCTTTTCAAATATAAGTTAACTTAACTATCCTTAACTATATTAGGACGTAACCAAATCACTTTTGGTTGCCACCAAAATTTCAAGTATACTCCCATTGTCTTGTAGTACCCAATTCTTCATGGGTACTACAAGACAATGGGACATTTGACAACCCTTAAGTGTGACATCACTTCTAGTACATTCCCAATTTAATTAAACTTAAATTTTTAGCTTGTTTGTGTAATTTTGAGATTATTTAATTTTTCTAATTATTTTTAATTTAATTAGCTTTTAAACTTTTTTTTTTTTCAAAAATTGATAAAAATTTCCTATCTAAAAATCTAAGATATAACATAAGATGGTTAGGGAAAGAAATTTGGTGACACTAGTAAGGTTTTTGTAGCAATCATGTGTTTAAATCCAAAAAGAAATAAAAAAAAAAAGGTTCAAAAAAGAAAGATTTGGTAATGAAAGTATATAAATAAATTAAGCTACTTTAATCCCTTCTGTCATTGAAACTTAAAGAAGGGAAGTTGACATACCCATGAGTCTTTTGAGGATACCATTTGGAGACATTCTTGGCACAGCTTGTGAATGACTTGAAACATGCAAAATTCTATGGTTGGAAGATGCGTGCAAATCAAAACCAGCTTGTGTGATGCTATTGTTAATGTAGCAATAAGTGCTTGAAATTAAGCGAAGCGTCATTAATTGATGAGTCTTTTTGTTCCTCATAGTAGATATCGCTTCCACTTCCGATTCCAATTCCAATTCCAATTCCACTAGAACCTGCATCATTATAGTAACTTTTAATGTTAGCATCTTCTACCCTTAAACAATGATCATCCAAGATTCTATGAGCATATCATAATCATGGGCATATATAAGATGATCCCATATTTGCTGGATCCTAATCATAAGGGCGGAAAAGGATAAGAGCAAATTGAGTATGGATTTTTTTATATTCATTGGATTATATAAATCATACATTAAAACATATTTGAATTGTAGAGCAATGCTAAGAAATTTAATAAACATGTCATGTTTGTTAACTACTAATACAAAACTCTTTAGATAAAAGATTTGATCTAGAAAGATCAATCATTTTAATTTTATCGTTAACTTAGATTAGTGGGTGGAAATATATATGTGCCTAATCCTAAAGTTATGTTTGGTTGTTAAAAATTTTGAGGGAAAATGTGAGGAAAAAAAAAATAGAAGAAAAGAAAAAATGAAAAAAAAAATTTAAGTTAATAAATTATATTTATATATTTCTTCAAACTCATTTTCATTATTTTTTATTATATAAAAATTAAATAATTTAAAAATATATAAATTTTTAATTAATTTTAATTTTCATTATTTTTTATTATATAAAAATTAAATAATTTAAAAATATATAAATTTTTAATTAATTTTAATTATATTTGATTTTATTTTGTATTTTTCATGGTGAAACAAAATATAACAAAACAGTTTTTTCTTTACTTGATATAACCTAAATATATTCCAAATTTGAGTGCTAAATTGCATATGCTCTTCCACTTTTGAGTATGTGTTTCTAAAAATAGGTCCTCAAAATAATAAAAATAGAATAAAGTAAAAAAAAAAATTGTATAATTTTGCTTTTGAGTTTTTAATTTAGTTGGCCTTAATTTTTCAAAATTAATTTTAAGGATAAGTGTGTTTTCTATATGAAAAAATCACAAAAAATTTTAAACACTTATTTACAAATAATTAATATTTCATACAATTTTTAGGCAAATGTTATTACTTTTAACCGTCGAGGTATAAGTATTATCTTTGATCGGTAAGTAAGTTTCTTTAGTCAAAGTAATAATTTATTTCTTTGAGCGAAGGAATTAAAGAAAGATCAGGAATCTTTTATGGGGTGGCTCCTCTGCTTAGTTTTGTTCATCAACACGGCTTCTCTTAACATTACGATTATTAGTACCTTCTGCTATCGATTCAATATTGTCCTGAAAATTGTTGGGAAGATCATCATCTTGAGTGCCAAGAAAATCTAGTAACAGGGTATTTTTCTGCTGATGATCTTGAAAGTGCATAAGATGGATCCCGCACCCGCTTGATATCGCCCAAAATTGTGTCATTATCTAATATTGTAGCAGAAAATAAAGCCTGAAAGTTCCTGAATTGATTGGAATGGTACTTTTCTGGAATACAAATCTTGGGATAATATGTCACCCACAATTAATCTTGCAGTATTCGCATCGGAAAGGAAACCCAACACGATCCACAACTTCATATGAATCATCATCATGCAATTCCAAATCACAGGTTAAAATCATATTCATTGTCATTTTGATAAAGACAGAACAAAACAAATCCCAAGAAGTGGTTGTCCTTTTACCAGTTCACAGGAAGCTCTATTCTCACTTCTCTTTCCATTTCCTGATGCAATACCCAGCCTGGAATTCCACTACTTCCGGGAATCATAATTCTTGTACAGTTTTCAAACGATTGTAGATCCTGTAGAATAAACAATAACATGTGAATCCGGTGCCTGCATAAAATGTTTCATATGCTTATTAAATAATAATCGTACCTGAAATTGTACTAACTTGAACCATTGGAGGAGAGAAGACCATAGTAGACTTGATGGACTTGATAAAGTTTCCAGGCTTGTACAATCGTGTGCATCTATGTATCTTAGACTTAATGGAAGCTCTGGAATACCTTCAAGCATCTTGCAGTGACTGATATCTAGGCATCTCAGCTTACAAAGTTGAGTTATAGGTATGTGGTGAAAATTGTTTTTTCTCAGATTTAAAGCTTCTAGCGAGGATGGGCACCATACATCACTGGGGATTGCTCCATCCATCAGATTGCTATTGCTAAGATCTAGATATCTTAAGGAATCTTTCAGACTCTCCAGGTTCTTACTAGTAGCAGCCACATTAATCTTTAGTTGGTCATTGTTGGCTCACCTTTATCTCTGGAGAGGAAAAGAAATCAATTCTCTAACTTTTCAATTCATACTACAATTTGAACATTCAACAGAAAAATGGGATTTCTGTTTTAAATAACATTATTTTTAAAAATTATTTTTTATATAAAAGCATTTTATATAATATTTACAAAAATATAAATACTTTTAAAATCATCTTTTCAAAAAAAAAATTCAAATACAAAAATTGTCTTTTCAAAATGGGATTTAGTATGAGAATAATTTATAAATATGTACTAAAATTGCCTTTTCAAAAAACAATTTTGACATAAATAATTGTAAGGTAAAACTGTTTTTTCCAAAATGAAATTTTAATATAAACATAATTTATAAATTTTTACTAAAACTGTCTTTTCAAAAGACGGTTTTGACCTAAATATAAAGTGTGGTGTTTTGGGAACTACCATTTTTTCAGATTTTTTTTTTATTTATAAAAAAAAACACATTTATAATTGATGTTTCATGGAAAATAAAATTCATAGAAGAACCCTAATATTCTCCTTTAAACTGAAAATGGATCTAAACCTACTTTTCACTACTTATTAGGTTTAGATAAAATGCTATATGTTAAAGGCATTTATGAAGTCATCTAGAAGTACTTGCTATAAAATAAAAGGAGCGTATAAATTATCAATCGTATCATACTTCTCAACAATTGAGAAACCATATTGGAGAGAAAAGGTGGAACACCAATAGCACTGCAAACCGGAAGTTATAATTCGAAAACCAGTCAAATATTGCATAAACTATTATCCTCCAAAAGAATAAGGAGATACTTACCACCATATCAGCCTCTTACCCAGTCCTTGAATGCAAGATTAGGATCAAAGCCAACTGTTCTACAAGCTGCATCAGAAACACAAAGAATATTTAGAAGTTCTACTTGGATATCCATTTACTGAAGTTTTAGATTTTTTTTTTCATTCAAGATTAAACAGAAAAAGCTGGATTATGAAAGCATTAAAAAAATAGAAGTAAAAATAAAAGCATGCATAGAATCAAGTTTGTATATGGAAGAAAATATCAATACATGTCAAAATTGTACGATATTGTTTAAACCTTTTTACATATTGCAAAAGAAGATGACAAATTAGCAAACACCCAATCACAAATTAGCAAACAAATTAGTGCATTAGATGCCTCTTATTTATCCCTTGCTCAAGGCATAGATTTGACCTAGAAACAATGTAAGTTAGGGCTTTGAAATTTCTTGTGTTTCAATGTAGACAAAATTATGCTTTAGAGGAGATTAATATTGTATTTTGAGCAAGTAAATCCATTAAAATTAAAGTGTGCTAAAACAATAACCTTTATCTAAAAAAGACCACAATGACGATTAATACCAACTAGGATGTGAGACCAAAACAGTAGTTGTAGTTGCAAAGATAAAACAAAACTTAATAATATGATTAGGGTAATGATTTACCTAACGTAATTTCAGTGTTCAGCCCTGTGATATTTCTAGCCACATCAATAGGATCAACATTTGCAAGGCTGCAGGCACATGTAGATAAAAGAGTAGATTGAATTGAAGACAAGATATCATCATATCAATGATAAGGAAAATGGAGGGCAATAGTACTAGGTGATATATACAATAGTTTACCTATAAATAACAAATTATAATGCTAAAGACCAAAAAATCAATGAACCAAAACATCTTAACAATGTTCTTATTGCTTTACCGGATACATAACAAGTTATCAAGCAGATATTATATAATTATTATAGACCACGATTACAAGACAAGGTGAAAGAGAGCAACCGACCTTGTTGGTTAAAGTAACAACCCAAAGTTTGGATTTATTGCAAAAGAACTTTAAACAAAAGTAAAAGGAGACAAGACAATAATTTCTTATTTACATAAAAGGGTGTCGTCTCTCCTGTGGTTTTTTCACACCTACTAGGTTGTTAGGTGGTTTCTCCATGTTACCATGTACTGCAAGAAATCACTTTTATTTACCCAAATATGGGATTTTTGCTTTCACTAAATAATTAATATAAAGGGACATACCTAAATTAGGTAACAAAAATTTAAATTTAAGAATTAATTCAAGAGACTACCCATTCACCTCCCTTTTAAGTATTCCATAAGTAAGATCTAAACTTTCAAAGTGAATTTTACTATTTAATTATTTAAAAGAAGAAACTCATTTCATGTTAATTTTTATGTATGATTTGATTGCTAAGAAAAGACTTTACTTACATGCTCCCATTGTACACGTAGATGTTTCCTATTTGGTTCCTTTAATGAAGCAATATTTACAATTCATGACATTGAGATTCTGCAAATGATTTGATTTCTGTGTGAGAAACTAATCTTAAGAATTAATCAACCTTGACATTTTCACTCTAAGAGAAATTTAATCCTATTGTTATAATCAACATAGTGGTTATGCATCAATTTTCTCAAGTTTTGATGTTATTCATGTATAGTGGTCATGCATCTGTACGTGGAACTCTCATAGCAGACTTCCTAGATGTCATTAAAAGAAGGCCACTCACTCAGTTGAAATGAAAATATCAGCATATCATACATATATTCCAAGCCATCCTTTGTAAATGTGTACATCCAAAGATTATAGGCCATACCTTCTTAGACAAATTTTTCCTCACTATGCAAATAAGTATATGCTTCTCGGCAAATATCTCTTGTGGCTTTAAATTGAGCTTGCACTCATTCATATAATACTTTTTTTTAGTAGCTTTTGCTTTCACTTCGTCTTTTTGAAACTTGTATTTGGGTGTATCCGCTCCCTCCCTCAAAAACTGCAAATATGGAAACTAATAAGAGATTGAAAGCCTCATCCACATTTATACATTAAAAAAAAAAAAAGGTCTTGTCTCTACTTTGATTATGTTCTTACTTTTAGAAATTTCTTTTAAACATATTAAGTTGGTTGGACATAAAAATATAATTTGATAATTAAATGAAGTTGACTAAAATATCTTTCTAATTTAGAGTGTCTTTTGTAGTATTTCTTTTTTAAGTGCTTTTAATAAAAGCATTTTTTTTAAGTATTTTTTAATAATCACCTAGAGTGCGTTTGAGAGTAATTCTAGAAAGTGTTTTTAAAATTTTTTACACTTGAATGATAAAATTTTTCAAGTATTATAAATATTAAAAGCGTTTCTTAAAATTCCTACCAAATAGGCTTAAATGTTTCTTCAAAAAATAATACAAGTAATTTTTAAATTTTTTGAAAATGTCTTTTAAATTTATCAAATACTTGACTATTTTTTAAAAACACTATTTAGATTAGAAGTGCTTTTTAAAAAGGTTGTTGAATAAACTCTTAATCTTTTTTATTTCAACGTAGAACATCAAATGTTATTATGATGTTATCATAGAACAGGAGCTCATGCTATTGATAATCACTAATATTCAAATAAATGTGGATGTTAAAGGCCTCATCCACATTTATACATTAAAAAAAAAGAAAAGAAAAAAAGAGAAAAAAAAAAAGGGAAGGTCTCATCTCTACTTTGATTATGTTCTTACTTTTAGAAATTTCCTTTTAACATATTAAGCTTGTTGGACATAAAAATATAATTTGATAATTAAAGGGAGTTGACTAAAATATCTTTCCAATTTAGAGTGTCTTTTGTGGTATTTTCTCTTTTAAGTGCTTTTAATGAAAGCATTTTTTTAATGTTTTTTTAATAATCACCTATTAAATATTTCTCTAAAAAATATTATAAGTAATTTTTTAAGTTTTTTAAAAGTATTTTTAAAATTTTGTCAAATACTTAATTTTTTTTAAAACACTATTTAGATTAGAAGTGTTTTTTAAAAACGTTGTTGAATAAACTCTTAATTTTTTTATTTTAACATAAAAAATCAAATGTTATCATGATGTTATCATAGAACAGGAGCTCATGCTATTGGTAATCACTAATATTCATATAAATGTGGATGTTGAAAGCCTCATCCACATTTATACATTTAAAAAAAAAAAAAGAAAAAAAAAAGAGGAAGGTCTCATCTCTACTTTGATTATGTTCTTACTTTTAGAAATTTCCTTTTAACATATTAAGCTTGTTGGACAAAAAAATATAATTTGATAATTAAAGGGAGTTGACTAAAATATCTTTCCAATTTAGAGTGTCTTTCATTGTATTTTCTTTTTTTTTTTTTAAGTGCTTTTGATGATGAAAGCATTTTTTTCTTAAATGTTTTTTAATAATCACCTATTAAATGTTTCTCCTAAAAACATTATAAGTAATTTTTCTACTTTTTAAAAGTATTTTTAAAATTTTTTCAAATACTTTATTATTTTTTTAAAACACTATTTAGATTAGAAGTGCTTTTTAAAATCTTAATCTTTTTTATTTCAACGCAGAAAATCAAATGTTATCACGATGTTATCATAGAACAGGATCTCATGCTATTGATAATCACTAATATTCATATAAGTAAATATCATTTTTCTTTAAGGTAGAATTCAGCTTTCTACTTACCAACAGCATGTGCAAAGAACAACTTAGTTTTCTCAAGAAGCTCTTCAGGTGCCTCTACATGATTATCCTGTAAAGAAAAGGGTGCGATTGATTAAATAACCCTACATCCGAGTTTGCCCCAAATATGATTGTTGGATCTAATATATGCTAGCAATGAGTTCTTACTATTCTGAATTCAATGAAACTAGAACCTTTAATAAGCCAAAAACATATATAAGTCAAATGGAAAAAATTGCTTCCAACACAAACATCACATTATTAATCTAATTTTAATAAGAAAAACAAGAAACTGTTCATACTTATGAGTAGCAAAAGTTTGTAACAGACTTGAAAACTCTCAACTATAGCATTTTTAAACACATTGGATTCATGTGCCATAAGTGGTTTGAGAAGAGAAACATTTTTAGTTCACTTGTTTCAGGGGAGAGGCCGGTCGTATCTACACAAATATAGGATTCCTTTCAAAGCGAGCATCATTTTATAATATATATATTTTTTTCTGTTACTACATAAATGGAATTCTTTTAGAAATAGGGAAAAAAAGAAGAAAAAAAGCAGCAGTAATATGTGGATTCCAAAGCTTCAGTAAGCTGGAGAACTCTATCAATTTGTACCTTTATTTCAAAAAGCTTTTCTTTACAATTTAAGTTTAGGAAAATGATTATAATATATATATATATATATATATATTAAAGGAACATAAGAAATTGAAAGAAATGAGATCATAATCTGGAATTAGATTTATCAAATTTAGCTGCATCATTGTTCATATACTTACCTCATAATTTAGCCCTAACAACAATTCAAGCCCTCAATTTAAACATGATAATTCACTTTTCAACCTTTTTATCATATGATTAATATTCATCTTTGCATTAGACAAACTTAGTCGATGTGTTAAGCCATAAAATAAGATACAATATAATTGACAAGAAACAAAATGGAAAATGGCAAACTGCAAGAAAAGCAAAAAAATATCACAGGATTGAGAATAAATTGAGCATTGAGTCACAACAATTTACTAAAAGTTTAGTGAAGATAACAAGACCTTAGCATCAACTAACCATCATAAATCCTGAAATTACTGATAGAGACAATCACTTCTATCAGGTAGAGACATCAACTCCTCTCATCATAAACTGAATAATTTATAGGTACCATAGAAAAGCCAAAACTTGCGTTTCATGAATTCCATTTAATCTATCATCTGATTTTGATTTCTTGAATTCTGATTTCTTTTCCACGAAAGTCATTGACCCATACAAGCTTGAAGAATGGACCACGCAAGAATCCAAAGAAGCAGAGGTAACTCCATCAGGGCATAAGACAAACAAGTGAATTTATAAAGGAAATTGGAGGACTGAATGACCACTTAAGAGGTAAGAGGTAAAATATTCCAAACAAACACACATTTTATAGCAGTTTCTGATAAGCAGTTTATAAGACTCCTCAAGAAGCTCCCTAAAGCTTTAAGATTTATTTTTGTTTTTCTTGGAAACCAAACAAATAATAAAAAGAAGCATCATAAAGAAAAACAAAAGATCTTTAAATTAGAAAGAGAAAGAAAGATGGATTACCAGTAAAGAGAGCTTTGGTGACGCAGGTGTGGTCGAGCGAAAAACTTGAGATCAGTCTTGGATTCCTCTGAATCTTTTATGGCGTGGCTCCTCTGGAAGGCTATGTTCTGTGGGATTCCTTTTATTATGAGAATTACCATTAGTATCTCTTTCTGCTAATCCATGGTGACCAAACTTCCGATGAGAAGAACTGCCTTCTACCATTGGTGGATGGTTCTGCTCTATAGAAAATTTTATCAGGTGCCGAATATCACTGGGGATTCCTCCTTCCATAAGATTGCAGTCATTGACAACCAATCCTTTTAATGTGGAGAAGAAATCATTCCTCTGGACTAGTCCTTGCTTCAGATTGCAACAAGACACATGCAAAGATCTTAAGGAGCATAAACCTGACAAACAACCCCATTCACAACTGATGTATGATAACTGAAGGTCCTCTAAACATTGCAGCCCCCCAAGGTCCAGCTTCAATCCATGGAGTTTTGAACAATCACGGACATGAGGGGTTTTAAGAGAGCTCAGATTGCAAATGCTCTCCGGAAGATTCACAAGGTCTTTGCAACCTGACAGATATAAGTGCTCAAGTGCATGCAGACGTCCAATGGATGATGGCAGCTCTTTTATACCTGTCGATTCAAAATCAAGAGTTGTCAAAATTTTCATATTACCCTTGATTTCTGGATAGCTCCTTAGTCTTGAACACCCAAGTAGATAGAGAGTTCTAAGAGAGCTCCAATTTCAAACTCTCCAGAAGATCCACAACGTTTTGCAACCTGAGAGGTATAAGTGTTCAAGAGCATGCAGACGTCCAATGGATGATGGTAGCTCTTTTACTGCTGTTGATTGTAAATCAACAGTTTTTAGATTTTTCATGTCACCCCTGATTTCTGGAAAGTGCTTTAGTCTTGTGCATTCTACAAGATAGAGAGTTTCAAGAGAGCTCAAATTACAAACACTTCCTGAAAGACTCACAAGGTTTTCACAACAGGACAAATCAAGGTGTTTGAGAGCATTCAGATGTCCAATTGAGGATGGAAGCTCTTCTATAGCTGTTGAACTCAAATTAAGCCTCTCTAGATTTTTCATATCAGCCTTCATTTCTCTGGAAAGTCCTCTAGTTTTGAACACCAATCCAATCTAAGGTTTTTAAGAGAGCTCAAACTACAAATGCCTTCAGGAAGAATAGCAAGGTCTTTGCAATAGCTTAAATTCAAGTCTTTGAGCCGGTGTAGATGTCTAATTGATGATGGTACTTCTGTTACGACTGTTTTACTTAAATTAAGCTCTCTTAAGTTTCTCATATTTTTCCCAATTTCTGGGAACCTCTTCAACTTTGAACAACCATCACAAGAGAGACTTCGAAGAAGTACCAACAAATGAAAGTTCCTTGGAAAACTCTCAAGGCATGTGCAACCTATTATATTCAGGAAAAAACTAGTTAATAACTCCACTAATAATAGAAATGGATGAACATTTTTAAGTAACTTTATACAACCTTGTAGGATTAGAATCTCCATATTTGGCATACTTGCAAAGTCTGGGATTTCAGTGAGATTCTTTGAATAACTAAGGTTGATGACTTTTAAGTTAAGAATCTGCAACAAAATAAAATGTCTAAACAGATAGTTTTTGATCAACTTCAAAATTAATATAAAAAATATTAACTAAACAACAATAATAATACCTCATTCCTTTTCCGAAGTTGCTTTATGCTGCCATACATTAAATTTAGTTCAACAAGTTTCATTGCATCAAAATTTCTTGGTAAGGATTCTAAAGGATATCCATCCCAGTAAAGATAGCTTAACTTAGAAGAGGGAAATTCAAAGTCTTTGGGAAGGTGCACCTTATTCCCATACCTGTTACAGACTTTGAGTAATCTCAATTTATTCATCCTTTTGAAAACTTTTGTTTTAAATTGTATCTTCGCTATTGTGGAAACATCCATAAATAGTCCTTCAATTTTTTCATTCTCCTAGAAAAAAAACCAAGAATAAGTTAGGCAAAGATGTAAAGATTAATTAAATCATTTAGCCATATGATATAAACCAAGAACAACAAGGAAGGTGGTTTAATAGGGACAGATGTTTAGTATCTTTTACAATAGATCCATTGAATAAATTTGTAAAGAACCTTCAAGCACTTGTGTAAATAGTTCTCTTCATAATCTTGAGTGGCACAACTTCTCTAAGCATCACCATTAATATCTTTTGTATATAAGAGAGCATGGAAACCAAACATCATCCGTGGCCAACATTTAGATGAAGGATCATATCCACTAATCCAAATCCATCATCATAGAAATCCAAGTACAACCATCTATATAAAAATAAAATAAAATAAAGAATTTAAGCTAAAGTCATTCTTGATAGAATTTGTCAATAATTTCAAATACACAAAATTATCCATGCTAAAAAAATGTATTAATTCAAATCAACAACAAAACTAGAGAAGATATTTGGACGAGGAGCTTTTATCTTTTTTAAGGGCACTCTTATGTTGGTTCATCATTAATGTCTTTGCTACCACTTTTAAAAATAATAAAATGAAACAAAATTAAGATTATAATCAAGTAAATTAAATTAAAATTATGAAATAATAAATTATGAGAATTCCTACATTTTAGGATGATTCTCACCTTTTGTTACTCAATATACCATTCCATTTTTGTCTTTTAACTTTCATACTTCAAATTTCTACTATCTAAATATGCTCCTTTCCTTTCAGTTACTTATTCCCCATATAAGCTTTTGAGAATTTCCAACATGTTTTTAATAAAAAGGAATTTAACTCTTAGATAGGCAAACTATGGGGATATATCTCAAAATTTCCTAATATTTTAGGTAATTAAAAGCAAATAAATTTGAAAAAATAAAAAACCATGAAAAGGAAAAACAAGAGAGAATATCAGTTGGTTTAAATGACTTGACCATATCTAATAGCATATTGAATTGCATGTTCTTCCAAATTTGTTTTGATTTTTAGAGTTGTATAGATATTTCTTTCAATAATTCTGATAAATATTTTAACCTCTAGTAAATAAAAAGAGAGTGGATGTACGTTACCGGAGGTGTGGGTCCTCTTTTGGGTGATCCTCTGCATCATCACGACTTCTCTTGACATTAAAGCGAGTATATTCTCTCCATAACCGTGGCCAATGGTTTGTGCCAAAGCTGCTCTGAGCATGGGTATTGGAATCTGTGTTCAAGATATTGGGCATATATATCAGATGGAACCCACACTCTTCCACTTTCACTCGTTTATTACCGAGGTAACCATAAAATGAAGCCTTCAAATGCCTCCATTCATTTGACCAATACTCATTCTTAATAGCAACCTTAGGATAATATTCCACCCAAACTCTACTTAATTCACCAGCATTATGGCAGCATGAAAAACTGTTTCTTAATGGGATTTCATCCACGGGCTGAAATTGATGACTGTGGAAATTCAATTCACATTTTAAACTATAAGGATCTTCCTTGGATTCAATATAAAGTGGAACATAGACAGAGTATAAGGCAAATCCCAAGAAGTCATTATTCTTGTACCAATCCATAGGAAGCTCTATTGTGATTTGAGATCCTTTTTTCTGTTGACTTATCCACTTTGGAATTCCATTATTTCCTGGAATTACAATTTTGATTATGGGGCTCCTATTGGACCCACACTCAAACTCCTGCATGAAAGAACAGTGTAAATCTTGTATATTTGTACAAAAAAAAAAAAAAACAAAGGCTCAATGTCTTGAAAATTAACCATACCTCAATTGCAGATTCGAAGCATTTGAACAGAGAAAAACCAAGTAAACTTGAGGGACTTGATAAAGTTTCCAGGCATGGGCAGGCGTGGATATCAAGACCTCGTAAACTTGACGGAAGCTCTGGAATTTGTAGAAGCTTATGGCAGTGACTCAAGTCAAGGATTCTCAGGTTTGAAAGTTGATTGATGTGGGCAGGTATGCTACTAAAGTAGTTTATGCTTAGATTCAATGCTTCGTATGGTGACATGTAGCAAACATCAAACTGAATTGCTCTTAGGACTTGGTTCGAATCAAAACCTGCAGCTTCCAGGCCTTCTAAACATTGTAGACTCCCCAGATTCTCGGGAAATTTCTCAAGTTTTGAACAGAGATTGACATTGAGATATTTAAGAAATCTCAAGTTACAGATGCTTTCCGGAAGATTCGCAAGGTTGCTGCAATTTTCCAGATACAAATACCGAAGCCCTCTTAGATGTTGAATTGATGATGGTAGTTCTTCTATAGCTGTTCCATCTAAATGAAGCTTTCTTAAATTTCCCATATTCTCTGGGATTTCTGGAAAACTCTTTAGTTTTGAACAACCAGCACAGGAGAGTACTGTAAGGGATTTCAAATTACAAATGGTCTCTGGAAGGCTCACAAGGTTCTTGCAATTTGTGAGATTCAAATATTGAATCCCTCTTAGATGTTGAATTGATGATGGCACTTTTTCTATAGCTGTTCCATCTAAATGAAGCTCTCTTAAATTTTCCAAAGTCTTCAGGATTTCTGGAAAGATCTTTAGTTGTAAACAGCCAGAGCAAGAGAGAGTTGTAAGGGATTTCAACTCACATATGGTACTTGGCAGACTCACAAGGTTTTTGCAGTCCCGCAAACATAAGCTATGAGGTTCCGAGGGACACCCAATGGTGGGTAGTTCATTAATAGCACTACCCTTTAAACAAAGGCATTTCTCATTTCGTTGACATTCCAAGCACCTAGTATTGGTGTGTAAAAGATGGAACCCGCATTCTTCCACTTTGACTGTTTTACTGCCAAAGCCACCATGAAATGAAGCTTCCAAGTACCTCCATTTATTTGAGTGATACTTCTTCTCAATAGCAATCTTCGGATAATAGGTCACACACATCTGTTTTGATTCAGCACCAATATTGCAGCATCGAAACCAGACATCATCCACGGACCAATGTCTAATTGAGGGATCATCCACCAATATTGATGGATCAGCATGGAAATTCAATTCATATTTTAACCGATGACCATCCATAGGAACAACAACAGAGTATAGAGCAAATCCTAAGAAGTCATTGTTTTGGTACCAATCCATAGGAAGCTTTATTGTTATTTGGGAACCCTTTTTCTGCTCACTTATCCACCCTGGGATTCCATTATTTCCAGGGATAATAATTATGATTGCCTTGTTCCAATAGGAGCCACATTTAAACTCCTGCACAAAAGTATACTGTAAATACTCTGTTTTCATAAAGAAAAAAAAGTTAAATGTATGAAAATCATACCTCAATTGCTGATTTGAAGCACTTGAACAGAGAAAAACGAAGTAGATCTGTTGAACTTGATAAAGTTTCCAGGCAAAGACAGTCATGGGCATCAAGATATCGTAAACTTGGGGGAAGCTCTGGAATTTGTAGAAGCTTCTGGCAATGACGCAAATCAAGGATTCTTAGCATAGGAAGGCTCCTTAGGTTCTGAGGAAAATTCTCAAGTTTTGGACAAAAGCTGATAATGAGAGTTTTGAGAAAGCTCAAATTACAAATGGTCTCCGGAAGGCTCACAAGGTTGTTGCAATATGCCAGATTCAAATATTGAAGCCCTCTTATATGTTGAATTGATGATGGTAGTTCTTCTATAGCAGTTCCATCTAAATGAAGCTCTCTTAAATTTTCCAAGACCTCTAGGATTTCTGGAAAGCTCTTTAGTTGTGAGCAGCCAGAGCAAGAAAGAATTGCAAGGGACTTCAAGTCACATATGGTATTTGGCAGACTCTCAAGGTTTTTGCACTCCCGCAAACATAAACAATCAAGTTCTAAGGGACACTCGATAATGGGTAGCGCATTGATAGCAGGGCCCTTTAAACAAAGCTTCCATTGGCATTCCTCATTTCGTTGACATTGGAAGCAGCTAGCATATATAGGATGGATCCCACACTCTTCCACTACTAGGGTTCCATAGCCATAAAATATAGCCGTAAAGTCTGACCATTGATTGAAGCAATATTGCTGCTTAATATCATCCTTGCGATAATATATCACCCACACATGATCTGATACACTATCATCATCATCAGAGCAATCACACACAGATTTTAATGAGAGATCCTTCAAATCTTTTAATTGATCATTTTCGCAGATAGCCAACTTGCAACAGACGTCCAATTCATCATGTATCTGAACATAAACACAACATAAAGCAAATCCCAACAAGTCATTATTTTCATACCAATTCTGAGGGAGCTCTATTGTTACTTCATCACTTCCCATACTTTGATTCTGTATCCCCTCTAAAATTCCACTGCTTCTAGGAATAACAATACTCACTGCTTGGAAATTAGAAGCATCGATAGAAATCTCAGTTTCCTACACAAAAGCACTATGTAAATCCAGTGGGTACAAAAGAAAAAAAGGTTTGTGCCATGAAAATTAATCATACCTGAATTGATTCTGATTTGAAGCAATTGACCAAAGAAAGAATCAACCCTAATTGAAGCTCTGGAATTTCTTGAAGCTGCTTGCAGTAACTCAAGTCAAGGTGTCTTAGACTTGATGGAAACTTTGGAATTTCTTGAAGCTCCTTGCAGTGGATCAAGCCAAGTATTCTAAGAGAGCTCAAATTGCAAATGCTATCTGGAAGACTCACAAGGTGTTTGCAATATGATAAATAAAGTTCTTGAAGAGCCTTTAGATGTCCAATTGACAATGGAAGCTCTTATAGTTGTTTCATTTAAATAAATATTTCTTAGCTTGCTCATATTTCCCTTGATTTCTGGAAAACTCTCCAGCTTTGAACACCCTATTATATTCAAGAAAACAGTTAGTTAACAACTCTAATAATAATAGTAATAAATAAATCTTTAAAGTAATTTTATACAACCTTTTAGATCTAGGATCTCCAAATTTGGCAAGCTAGCAAAGTCTGGGATTTTAATGAGTTCCTTCGAATAATTGAGGTTGATGACTTTCAAGTTGTCAAGAATCTAGAACAAAATAGAATGTCTTAATAGATAATTTTTTATAAACTTGAAAATTAATATAAAAATCATTAATGAAACAACAACAATAATAATACCTCATTCTCTTCCCAAAGTTGTTTTATGCTACTATGCATTAAGTTAAGTTCAACAAGATTCTTTGCATGAAAATTTGCTAGTAAGGATTCTAAAGGGTATTTCTCAAAATGGAGATATCTTAACTCAAAAGAAGGAAGTTCAAGGTCCATGGGAAAGTCCACCTTAAAATTACTCCATAGTAGTTGACTATAGACTTTGAGCAATCTAAGTCTATTCATCTTTGCGAAAGAATCTTTAGAAAATTGCATTCAATTTGATGTAGAAATTTCTACAAATAGTCCTTCAATTGCTTGAGTCCCCTAAAAATAAAAGCCAAGAATAAGCTAAGCACAAGATGTACAAAAATAAATTAAATTAAATTATATAGATATATAATTTCTTAAACAAAATGCATTTGGCTCTTACCATATTTCTTGTTAACACACTTTCAACATCATTAGGATCCCAAAGTCTACTCCTTTTTCCAGGCTTTTTGAGACATTCTTGACGAACAATTTCTTGGCCCATTTGTTGTAATAAATCATGCATATCTAACTTATTTTCAGAAATAGTAACAAGGCATCTCTCATGAAGAACTTTTATTCCAATCTCTGCATACCCTCCTAATATTCTTGAAACAAAATCTTTGTCTTCTCCTTTGAAGAAACATGCAATATCCAAAAATATCTCTTGTTCTGTAAGATCCAATTTATCATAACTTACTTTAAGCACACTTTGGACTGTCCTGTTAGGTATTTTTTTTTCAGTTTATCTAATTCACTTTCCCATTCATCTATTGACTTCTTAAAGAGAAAGCCGCCCAAAACTTTAAGTGCTATTGGAAAAGGCCATCAGCATACTCCACTGCTCTATTTGAAAGGCTTTCAAATTTGGGTATGGGAGCATTTTGCTTGAAGGCCCACCAATTAAAAAGTTCAGTGGATTTTTCATGATTCAATTTTTGCACTTCATAAAATGTTTTTACTTCATGTCGATCTAACAAATGTTTATCTTTAGTTGTTATGATGATTACACTTTTTGCACCATACGAACCATGTTTTCCGGCCAAATTTTCTAATTGTATGTAGTTGTCCACATCATCAAGAACAATAAGGACTCTTTTTGATCGAAGCCTTTCCTTTATCACATTGACTCTTTGGCTAATATTGCTGAATTTTGGCTTATTACACTTTAATATATCTTGAAGAAGTATCTTTTGTAATTTAAGTAGACCATCTTCACATTTCCCCCCAACATTTCCAAGAAAGCTACTACCATCAAATTGAGATGAGATATCATTATAAATAGCCATGGAGGCGGTAGTTTTACCAATTCCACCAGTTTCATAGATACCAACCATGTGAACCTCATCCAACTCAGTTTTTATGAGTGATTTTAACTGCTCCAAATGAAAGTCCATTCCAACTATGTTGTCACCCACATGTAAAGGGGTACGCTTCAATTTTGTAATGATATCTTCACGAATCCTTTGAATAAACTCTATCTCAGATCTACCAATTATAAAGTACATGAGATTAGAATTAGTTACAAATATAATCAATATAAAAATATTTGAACAATAGAATGTAACAGAAAAAAATCAAAACTATTTATTAAACTACATATTTAAGTACATTCTAATTAGTCCTACATATAAATTCAATTAAGAAAAATGTGAAAAATGTGAACTTTAGTCGCTTACTTAGTTGAAAGGTTCAAACTAAAGTCAACTATTATAGAATATTACTAGACTTCATGATAAGGGATGCTATAATCATAACACAAGTAGAGATAAGTCTTGATATACCAAGCTTCGAGATAGTTTCCAATTTGGCATCCAAGTTCCCTATTCTAGTAATACCTTTATCCTTTATTGATTGAAAAGAATTGTTAGAACTCTACTATACTCTCACGTAACTTTCTTTCACCCTTTATTTAATAAAAAAAAATCCTTAGATTCCTCATTCAATTGTTTATATGTTTTATCAACTTACCATTGTTTTAAAGATTTGTTTGTTGATTAAAAACCTTGAGTTTAATTGAAAGATATTTGAAAGACTTCATTGAGAAAATTAACATAAGGGAATGGAGACTCATTTTTGTTCGGTTTCATATTCACTAATCCTAAATAAATATTGTAAGAGCTTTTGGGAATTGAGCGTAGGGCTAATTGACCAAATGTATCGGTGGAATTGACTTTTTATTAAAATATATATACATATATATCATTAAGATCACAAAACAAGTTACCCAAGAAAAATATTATACTGAAAACATGATCATTATAGTGTAGCAAATTTGGATGAACAACTTTATGCACAAAAACTAAGAAAATTCAGATTCTAAATAAAAAGGAAAGGTGCATGGGAATCTTTGCAATGAGTGAGCATAGAATTCATTGGCAATATACAATCACAAATGTCTTGAGTGAGCATGGAATTCATTGGCAATATACAATCACAAATGTCTTTGCAATATAGAATGGTTAAACATTATTGTAGGTTTCTGTCTATAAACTACAGATCTCTAAAAAGACATGACCATTCAAGGTGCCATAGAATAATTGTAACAGAGATGATAGACTATAAACAGGATGTAGGGATCCAAAGAGATGACAAAATACTTCATGCAAGAAGGCCTGTAACCTACACTTAAGAGCTAACATTAAAAATGGTTCAAAGTTTAGACATGTCATTTACACTTTCACTCTTTAAAATAATATTTTACTAAAAGTGTTCATTAAATTATAGTATTAAGCACTTAAAGCTTTAGATTTTGAATATATTAGAGTGAATAATGATGATAGTTGACAATGACGATGATAACAATAACATAATGATAATATTAGTAATAATAATTATAATTAATATTGATAGTATTTATATTAGAAGTAGTAACATTAATAATAATTATAATCACATGAAAGTAGAAAAACAAAAATATGAAAACGATAAAACAGAAAAAGTGAAATGGAAGAAAAAGATGAAAAATAAATAAATGAAGCCATTTTGACTTTTTTTTTTTTTTATTGATCATATATATTAGTCAAATATTTAGTATTAATTTTCCTATAGATAAGGAAAAATATAAAAAAAATTAAAATGGAAGAAAAATATAAAATAAATAAATAAATGAATGAAGCCCTTTGGAATTTTTTTATTGATCAAATATTAGTAAAATATTTAGTAGTAATTTTTCCTCCAACCCTAGGTCCTTACACTATTAAATTATTTATCTCAACTATTTATTAATAAAATAAAAGAATGATTTACTTGTACGTCTCATCATGAAATCCAAGGTCATGCTACGCATGTACATGTGAAAAAATTATCAAAAAGGGTTGAAAAATGTAAAACCACGTGAATTAAATCAAATAAATGAATCTTATATTGAATCAGAGGAATGAAAAAAAATTTGAAGATAAAAATAAGTAGAACCACATGAATGTACAGGTAGTAACTAAAACATATGTTGGATTGGTCATAGACCAATCAAACCTTGATGCAATTACTATTATTTCCTTTATTAAAGATAATTTAGATCAAATTAAATTCATATGAGTGCATTTTCAGGCTTTATACATTTTATTTAATATATTTTTTATTTTGTTAAACTTTAAATGATGAAGTTTATATGAAATCATGGTGGTAAAATGTTTCTGAACATTCATCCAAGATGAGAGTCTCAAGAGAGCTCAAATTGCAAATGCTCTCCGAAAGACTTCTTAGGCTTTTGCAATAAGAGAAATCTAGGTGTTGAAGAGCCTTTAGATGTCTAATTGAGGATGGAAGCTCTTCTATTCCTGTAGAACTCAAATCAATCTCTCTTAGCTTACTCATATCTCCTTTGATTGCAGGAAAACTCTCAAGGCTCTCGCACCCTATCATATTCAAGAAAACAATTAATTAATAACTTTAATAATAATAGTAATAAATAAACCTTTAAGGTAACTTTATACAACCTTTTAGAATTAGGATCTCTAAATTTGTCACCCTTGAAAAGTCTGAAATTTCAACAAGATTTGTTGAGTAACTGAGGTTGATGACTTTCAAGTTGTCAAGAATCTGGAACAAAATAAAATGTCTTAGTAGATAATTTTTTTATACATTTTAAAATTATTATAAAAATTATTAATGAAACAACAATTATAATAATACCTCATTCCCTTGCCAAAGCTGTTTTATGTTGCTATGCTTTAAATTAAGTTCAACAAGATTCTTTGCATGAAAATTTGTTGGCAAGGATTCTAATGGGTATCCCTTAAAATGGAAATATCTTAAGTCAAAACAAGGAAAATCAAGGTCCTGGGGGAGGTTCTCCACAAAAGCTCTAAGCAAAAACCCTGAATAATAGACTTTTAGCAATCTAAGTCTATTCATTTTTGTGAAAGAATTTGTAGATATCTGGCTTGCTAGAGAACTTTGTACAACTAGTCCTTCAATTGCTTGAGTCCCCTAAAAAATAAAAGCCAAGAATAAGTCAAGTACAAGATGTACGAAAATCAATTAAGTTATATAGATATATTATTTCTTAAACAAAATACATTTGGCTCTTACCATATTTCTTGTTAACACACGAACAACATCATCAGGATCCCAGAGTCTACTCCTGTTTCCAGGCTCTTTAAGACATTCTTGACGAACAATTTCTTGACCCATTTGTTGTACTAAATCATGCATATCTAACTTGTTTTCTGAAATAGTAAGAAGGCATCTATCATTCAGAACTTTTATTCCCATCATTGCATAACTTCCTAATATTCTTGAAACAAAATCTTTGTGTTTTCTTCTAAAAAAACATGCAATATCCAAGAATATCTCTTGACATGTATGATCCAATTTATCATAACTTACTTTAAGCACACTTTGGACTGTCATGTGAGGTATTCTAGTTTATACAATTCACATTTCCATTCATCTATTGACTTATTATAGAGAAAGCCACCCAAAACTTTAAGTGCTATTGGAAGGCCCTGAGAATACTTCACTACACTATTTGAAAGGCTTTCAAATCCAGTTTTGGGAGTATTTTGCTTGAAGGCGTACCAATTAAAAGTTCGGCAGATTTTTCATCATTCAATTTGTTCACCTCATACAGTGTTTTTACTCCATGTTGAGCTAACAAATGTTTATCTTTAGTTGTTATGATGATTATACTTTTTGCACCATACCAACCACACTTTCCAGCCAAGTTTTCTAATTGCATGTAGTTGTCCACATCATCGAGAACAATAAGGACTCTTTTCGATCGAAGCCTCTGCTTTATCACATTGATTCCTTCCCTAATACTGTTGAATTTTGGCTTATTATGGTGATTACACTTTAAGGTATCTTGAAGAAGTCTCTTTTGTAATTTAAGTAGACCATCTTCACGTTGCCCCCCAACATTTTCAAGAAAGCTACTACCATCAAATTGAGATGAAATATCATTATAAATAGCCATAGAAATGGTAGTTTTACCGATTCCACCAGTTCCATAGATTCCAACCATGTGAACCTCATCCAACTCAGTTTTTATAAGTGATTTTAATTGCTCCAAATGAAAGTCCATTCCAACTATGTTGTCACCCACATGTAAAGGCTTACGGTTCAATCTTGTAATGATATCTTCACAAATACTTTGAATAAAGTCTGCCTCAGATCTACCAATCATAAAGTACATAGGATTAGAATTAATTACAAATATAATCAATATAAAAGAAATTTGAACAATAGAATATAACAGAAAAAAAAAATCAAACCAATTTATTAAATTACTTATTTAAGTACATTCTAATTATTCCTACCTATAAATTCAAGTAAGAAAAAAATGAAAAATATGAACTTTAATTGCTCACTTGGTTGACGGGTTCAAATTGAAGTCGACTAGTATAGAATATTACAAGACTCCATGATAAGGGATGCTATAATCATAACACAAGTAGAGATAACTATTGATTGAAGAGAATTGTTAAGAACCCTCTACCATACTCTTACATAACTTTCTTTCACCCCCTTTATTTAATAAAAAGATCCTTTGATTCCCTATTCACTTGTTTCTATATTTTATCAACTTACCATTTGTTTAAAGATTTGTTTGTTGATTAAAAACCTTGAATGTAATTGAAAAAGATTTGAAAGACTTCTTAGAGAAAATTAACATAAGGGAATGGAGACTCATTTTTGTTAGTGCTTCTCACAATGTTGTCATTATAAGAATAAAGCTAGTAAAATAATCCTAAATAAACATAGTAAGAGTTTTTGGGAATTGAGCATAGGGCTAACTGACCAAACAATCGGTGGAATGGACTTTTTATTAAAAAAAAAAAAAATGTATCATTAAGATCAAAAAACAAGCTACCCAAGAAAAATATCATATTGAAAACATGATCATTATAGCATAGCGAATTTGGACAAACAACTCTATGCACAAAAACAAGGAAAATTGAGACTTTAAGTAATAAAGGAAGGTGCATGGAAATCCTTGTAGTGAGTGAGCATGGAATTCATTGGCAATACAAAATCACAAATGTCTTTGCAATATAGAATGGTTAAACATTATACTAGGCTTGTGTCTATAAACTGCAAATCTCTAAAAAGTTGTGACCATTCAAGGTGTCATAAAATAACTGTAATATAGATGATAGACTATAGACAAGATGTAGGAATCCCAAAGAAACGACAAAATCCTTCATGCAAGAAGGCCTGCAAATTATACTTTTGAGCTAGTATTAAAATTGGTTCAAGTTAGACACTCTTTAAAAAAATCTCTTACTAAAGGTGTTCATTAAATTAAAATACAATATTAAGTACTTAAAGCTTTAGATTCTGAATATATTAGAGTGGATAATGATGATGGTTGACAATGATGATGATAACAATAACATAATGATAATATTAGTAATAATAATTATAATTAATATTGATAGTATTTATATTAGAAGTAGTAACATTAATAATAATTATAATCACATGAAAGTAGAAAAACAAAAATATGAAAACGATAAAATAGAAAAAGAGAAATGGAAGAAAAAGATGAAAAATAAATAAATGAAGCCATTTTGACATTTTTTTTATTGATCATATATATTAGTAAAATATTTAGTAGTAATTTTCCTATAGATAAGGAAAAATATAAAAAAATTAAAATGGAAGAAAAAGATAAAATAAATAAATAAATAAATGAAGCCCTTTGGAATTTTTTTTATTGACCAAATATTAGTAAAATATTTAGTAGTAATTTTTCCTCCAACCCTAGGTTCTTACACTATTAAATTATTTATCTCAACTATTTATTAATAAAATAAAAGAATGATTTACTTGTACGTCTCATCATGAAATCCAAGGTCATGCTACGCATGTACATGTGAAAAAATTATCAAAAAGGGTTGAAAAATGTAAAACCACGTGAATTAAATCAAATAAATGAATCTTATATTGAATCATAGGAATGAAAAATATTTTGAAGATAAAAATAAGTAGAACCACATGAATGTACAGGTAGTAACGAAAACATATGTTGAATTGGTCATAGACCAATCAAACCTTGATGCAATTACTATTATTTCCTATATTAAAGATAATTTAGATCAAATTAAATTCATATGAGTGCATTTTCAGGCTTTATACATTTTATTTAATATATTATTTTATTTTATTAAACTTTAAATGATGAAGTTTATATGAAATCAAATGTTATATATTGATAAAATCTCATAGTTCAATTTTTTTTTTCTTTTTTTTTAAAACTTTGAATAAAAAACTTCACCATCTTGCATAAAATAAATTGGGTCATATAAACAAATGAAAAGAAAAAGCAAAAGGGTAATATATCTAATATTAAGTAGATTCAATTCAATAATGGACCAGTACAGCCTCAATCCAATCTTAAACTAAGCTAGTTTAGAATTTCTCAACCAATTCGTCTATTTTGTTTAAAATTTGATAGTGATAGCATGGAGTAAGTTTCCATATATATAAATAGAAAAATATAATTCACATAGGAAATATACCAACCTTTGTAACTAAAGAAAGAAATGAAATAATTAAAGATAAATTTATCCAGTAGAGGTGAAAAGGGGTATAGTTATTGATTATGCAGATGAAATCTAGGTTAGCTGCTGTCTTCAAGGCATTCTTCCACGTTTCTACTGTCTTCTCCTTCTCTTGATCTGCATCTTTTGCATGGTCCAAAAATGCATCTTTAAAACTTCCTCCTTGATTTCGTACATCTGTTGGCTTCACATGGTAGAAAACCGGCAAAACCACTGATTTCTTTTCTGTCATACAATCGATGATCTTTACCAGTTCATTCAAACACCACTTGGAGTCAACATAGTGTTTTGAGAAAATAATAACAAAAATCTTTGATTCTTCGATAGCTCTTGAGAGATCTGATGTGATGTCTCCTCCTTTCTCAAGTTCTTCATCATCTCTGAAGGTGTGAATTCCATTTGCAACCAAATTAGCATAAATGTTGGAATATCCAAAATCTGATAGATGAATTAGAGTTAAAATCACAAATAGCCAAACAGAATTCATCTAACTAATGTCAGTTAAATTAGTTATGTCAGTTGTCAATACTTAACAGCTTTATTGATCCATTTCAAGTGTATAAATAGACCTCATCTGTACTTTTTCATTTCATTTGAATATAAGGAGAATTTCAGTTTCAATACGTGTTTGAGTGATCCTTTGTTTTCTCCTTTGTTTTCTCCTCTGTTTTCCTTGCAATTCTGCATATCTTCACATGGTATCAGAGCTTCATATTTCCTACTGTTCTTGATCTTTCTTGATTCTTCTTCATCTTTCTTGGTTGATTGTTACTTCACAATGACTGAGGAAGAACATGCTTCTATGGCTAACTCTCATTCATCAAATGGACCTGTATAGAATCTTTTAGATGATTCATCCAGCTGCTATTACTTACATCCATCTGATAATCCTGGTGCACTTCTGGTTTCCGAGATATTCACTGGTGAGAATTATATTGCATGGAGTCGATCTATGTCAATTGCTCTAACAGTGAAAAATAAAATTGCATTTGTTGATGGTTCTCTGGTTCAACCGATCACTAATGATCCTCATCTTCGTGTTGCTTGGCTAAGAGCAAATAATCTTGTCCTGTCTTGGCTAATGAATTCAATTGCCAAAGAAATCTGTGGTAGTCTTCTCTATTTCACAAATGCTTTTGATATCTGGGAGGAGCTGAAAATCAAATATCTCAGAAGTGATGGACCAAGGGTTTTCTCCCTTGAAAAATCCTTAAGTTCCATTTCTCAAAATTCCAAATCTATCACTGAATATTTTAGTGAATTCAAGGCTTTATGGGATGAATACATTAGCTACCGTCCTATTCCCAATTGTAGATGTGGGAATCTTAATCGTTGTTCTTGTAATATTTTGAAGGACTTGACTGATAGACAACAATCAGACTATGTAATGAAATTTCTTGTGGGGCTTCACGATTCTTATTCAGCAATTAGAAGTCAATTGCTACTGCAATCTCCTTTACCATCTATGAGCAGAGTTTTCTCCCTACTTTTACAAGAAGAGAGTCAAAGATCATTAACTAATGCAGTTGGCATTTCCATTGATTCACAAGCAATGGCTGTTGAACAATCATCAAGAATCGTTTCAACAAGCAATACTCAATTTACAAAGCAGAAAGGAAAGTCTGATGCAATCTGCTCTCATTGTGGTTATTCGGGTCACTTAGTTGATAAATGTTTTCAGCTAATTGGATATCCTCCTGGATGGAAAGGACCAAGAGGAAAAAGATTCAACTCTACACCAACTGCAGCCAAAAATTTTCAAAGATTGCCCACTGCAAATAATACTAATGTTTTGGAGCAAAATTCAAGTAATTCCAACATGATTTTTTCTCAAGAACAAATCCAAAATCTGCTCACTCTAGCAAACAGCCTTTCCAGCTTAAACACAAATTCTAATGCAACTGCCAATGTTGCATCCATCTCAGGTAATCCTTTTTTCTGCAATACCGTTTCCTCATCAAAGAACCAGTTTACTTGGATTCTTGATACAGGAGCAACAGATCATATGATATGTTCTCCCCTTCTATTTGACTCGATTGTTTTACCTAAAACATATTCCAAAGTTCATTTACCAAATTACCAAATGGACAAACAGTTCCAATTATCTTCACTAGATCTGTAAAATTCTCACCTAATATTACTTTATACAATGCTCTTTATGTTCCATCTTTCAATATGAATCTTGTTTCTGCATCAAGATTAACTAAAGATAATTCAATTGGATTATTTTTTCTTCAATCCAAATGTATCTTGCAGGATCTCAGCAAATGGAGGATGATTGGGCTTGCTGAAGTTCAATCTGGTTTATACCATCTTCAACAATTATCTGCTCAAACAAATAAAGAAATGCTTTCTAGTTCAATTGGTTTACCTTCTAGTTCTTTAGTTGAGTCTTGTACTGTTAATTCTGATCTATGGCATTTTTTATTAGGCCATATTCCAAATGCAAAAATACAACTCATAAATAGTTCTGATTCTTCTGTAAAGGCTATTCATAACAAAGTTTGTGAGATCTGTCCATTAGCTAAGCAGAAAAAGCTACCATTTCCTATATCAAATAGTCAATCAAATAAAGCTTTTCAATTGGTTCACACTGACATTTGGGGGCCTTTTTCCATTCCTTCATATTCTGGTTATAGATTCTTTCTAACTATTGTTGATGATTTCACAAGATTCACTTGGTTATTCTTAATGAAAACCAAAACAGAAACTCGAGCTATACTTACCAACTTTCTAGCTTATGTTCACACTCATTTCAACACTAATATTCAAACTCTTAGATCAGATAATGGTCAAGAATTTAATATGCCTACTTTCAATCAAGAACATGGCATTATTCATCAATTATCATGTGTTGAAACACCTGAACAAAATGGAAGGGTTGAAAGAAAACATCAACACCTATTGAATGTAGCTAAATCTCTCATGTTTCAGTCAAAATTACCCTTATCCTATTGGATAGATTGTGTATTAACAGCCACACATCTGATAAATCGTACTCCATCATACATTCTAAATAATCAAACACCATATCAGTTATTGTTTCAAAAGCCACCTAACTACAATTATTTCAAAGTCTTCGGTTGTTTATGCTTTGCTAGTACAATCACAAACAATCGAGGCAAATTCCAGCCAAGAGCAACAAAATGTATTTTTCTTGGTTATCCACCAAACATTAAAGAATACAAAGTTCTTGACTTAACAACTCTCAAAACTTTTGTTTCTCGGAATGTGCTCTTTCATGAATCTACATTTCCCTCTATTCCGGACACAATTCACAAACCTTTTGTTTTTCCAGATTTTCCCCAAATATATGAATCCAAATCCTGCAAACCAAACAACTCAGTTTCTATAACTTCTGGTTCTACAAATTCTACTGATCCAATCTCTGTTATTGAATCTTTAATTCCTGAAAATACAATTCATGCAAACAATGATGCTAATAGTCTTAGAAGGTCTGAAAGAACTAAGCATTTACCTAAATACTTGCAGAATTACTATTGTGGTAATATGACTAAGATTGATTCAGCAACTCAAGCACCTTCAAGCTGCTCCTCATTTGGTAAGCCCTACTGCATATTCTCCTTTTTATCTGATTCCAGATTATCTTCCAAACACAAAGCCTTCATTTCTGTTATTTTATCCACTTTTGAACCAAAAACTTACAAACAGGCTGTCTCAATTCCTCATTGGCAAACTGCCATGACTGATGAAATAAAAGCTCTTGAGCATAGTAAAACTTGGGATCTTGCAATTTTACCTCCAAACAAAACTGCTATAGGTTGTAAGTGGGTATATCGAGTGAAATTTAAGGCGGATGGAAGTGTAGAAAGGTACAAAGCCAGGCTTGTAGCCAAGGGCTACACTCAACAAGAGGGGCTTGATTTTTTGACACATACTCTCCTGTTGCAAAGATGACAACAGTTAGAGTGCTTCTTGCTATTGCAGCAGCTAAACAATGGTATTTGCATCAACTTGATGTAAATAATGCCTTCTTACATGGAGACTTAAATGAGGAGGTCTACATGCAATTGCCACCAGGTTTTTCAACACCAAATGACCCTCGGGTTTGTAAACTCAAAAAGAGTTTATATGGTTTGAGACAAACTTCAAGGCAGTGGTACTCAAAGTTGTCTTCATCTTTACTCAAGTTTGGTTTCAGTCAAGCAAAGACAGATTCAAGCCTTTTTATCAGACAAACATCAACTAGTTTCATTGCTCTATTAATCTATGTTGATGATGTTATAATAGCTTCAAATGATCTCAAGGAAATAGATGGTGTGAAAAAGTTTCTCCATGAATCTTTTACTATAAAAGATTTAAGTGAACTGAAATATTTTTTAGGCATTGAAGTAGCCAGATCAGCAAAAGGTATTGTGTTGTCTCAATGAAAGTATGCTCTGGATGTATTGAAAGATAGTGGTTTCTCTGGCTCTAAACCAGTTGGTTTTCCTATGGAATCAAGTTTAAAACTTACTGCCAATGATTCAAGTCCTTTATTGTCTGATCCTGCATCATATAGAAGACTCATTAGTAGACTTCTTTACTTAACAATCATTAGATCCGACTTGGCATATGCAGTACAAGCTCTCAACCAGTTTATGTCTAATCCTCATTCAACACATTTACAAGCTGCAGAAAGAGTTCTTCGATACATTAAGGCAACACCAGGTCAAGGTTTATTCCTAAAGGCTTCATCTGATCTACATTTAAAGGCATATTCTGATAGTGATTAGGGTGGCTGCATTGACACTAGGCGAAGTGTTACTGGTTTCACAGTTTTCATAGGAGACTCTCATATCTTGGAAATCAAAAAAGCAACCTACTGTAAGTAGGTCCTCGGCAGAAGCTGAATACAGAGCTTTAGCCTCTACAACTTGTGAGCTTCAATGGTTGGTTTATTTGTTGGCTGATTTGAATGTTAAGCATCCTCAACCAGCACTGCTATATACTGACAGCAAACCTGCTTCAGAAATAGCTTCCAACCCAGTACACCACGAACGAACAAAACATATACAGCTCGATTGCCATCTAGTTAGAGAGAAATTGCAATAGGGTTTGATCAAAATAATCCACATTCCTTCCAAGCATCAACTGGCGGATATATTGACCAAACCTCTCGGATGTCTCAATTTTCATCATCTTATCAGCAAGATGGGAATGATAAACATTCATTCTCATCTTGAGGGGGGGTGTTGGAATATCCAAAATCTGATAGATGAATTAGAGTTAAAATCACAAATAGCCAAACAGAATTCATCTAACTAATGTCAGTTAAATTAGTTATGTCAGTTGTCAATACTTAACAGCTTTATTGATCCATTTCAAGTGTATAAATAGACCTCATCTGTACTTTTTCATTTCATCTGAATATAAGGAGAATTTCAGTTTCAATACGTGTTTGAGTGATCCTTTATTTCCTCCTCTGTTTTCTCCTCTGTTTTCCTTGCAATTCTGCATATCTTCACAATAAAGATGACCAGTGAAAGTCTTGCGGGTATCTTCACCTCTAAAACTCAAGAACACGTCATAATTATAACCATCACAATTAGAAGTGGAAGACGACGCTTTTAAGGTGCTGCTAGAAGCCATTTCTGGACTGGATCTGGCAAAGTTACAAGGAGGCTAAGAACGAAAAGAAAGGGTTTGCTAAATGACTTTTCTTCTCATCTGGCAAGCAATTTTCCTTTTTATTTTTTGTTCGGAGGCAAGAGGGAAGAATGAGAAATACTGTTTGAGTCAACAAGCTAAATTGTCCTATTCTAATTTATAATTAAAATATGTTTCAAACAATTAAGATGGTTCTTTGATGTTTTCTAAAAAAAATTCCTCATTAACCTTTCATTTAATAATTCTATTGTTCTTGTACAACTTTGTCTTTTTTCTTTACTTATTTTTTTATTTCTAGTTTGATATTGATTAACAATTAATTCACTTAACATTTATTCCAAAGTCTTGTTTTCAAATAGTTTAAAAAATGATATCATGAGAGAAATTTATAAATATAAAATTGAAATTCTTGACAAAAATTATATATATAAGCCCATCCTAGATGGCTTTAAGCTATTCAGAAGTTCTTTTGATATCACCAGAGAACTTTCAGCTTTTCCCCTAAATCATCTAAATCATTTTGGATCTTAGGATAATTGATCTCTTCACTGTTTACAAAAGTATCTTAAGAATCATTGGATCTCCTAGACATGATTCTAAAAATTGAACTCATTTTAGGGTTTTGATCTAGAACCTAATAGCAGATTGACAAACCTTATGAGACGTCACCTCAATCCTCTTACAACCTAACAAACACCTATCCACGGCTAACAACGGCTCAACCGGTAGGGCTCGCGCTCCTAGGCACACTGCTACCTATCCTAGGATAGGTCAAAACACTCAAAACAAACCCAACTTCCCTTCCCTATGGCTCTGATACCATAGACACCCAGGACAAGGTCATATGCAATGAAAACAAGAATCATGCCATGATTCAAAACAAAGAAGAGGGTTAGAAATCAAACAAGATAAATAACCAAAGAAATTTAAAAAGAGAAGGAACCAAAAACTTGTTTAGTTCATAAATATAAAACCATCCATGATAGGAGGTAAACTGAAAACATAAAACAAACCATCCATGATAGGAGGTAAACTTAAAATAAACTTGAAAATTTACATAATTTAAAGACCATCCATCATAGGAGGTAAATCTTAAAACATAGATACATAAGGAGAAATATCTTACAATAGGAGGAAAGCTTTGAAGAAAGCTTGGGGCTTGAAGGGTTTACATGATGAGAGAGAAAGAAGAGAGAAGGGAGAGCATAAGCTTGGGAGAGATTTCAGATCTAAAATTCTAGGTCAAATTCTAGGTTAAATTCTAGATGCTTACAAATGAAGATCAAGTCTCCTTAAATAGCCAAAAAGAGGGGACAAAGCACTGTTTGCTTTTTGACTAACTGCCATGAATAGTGAATAGTGAATAGTGAATAGTAAAATTCACTTTTCCATCGAATTCCACCGAAAAACCCACTTTCAGTTGAGAAGACTTCTGACAGGCTGCTTTAGACTGTGTAGTCACATGCTTGCTGCTTTTGGTGCAGAAATTGCAAAGCTTGTAAAATATTCTTAATGGAAGACATAAGGCTGAAGATTACTTAGATCTTCTTATTGGAGGAAGGATTCCTTCACAGTCGTCACCATTGTCTAGAAGGTAGCTTGTTGAATCATCAGATTCTGCATAAGAATTTTCTTGGGAGAAGCTTGAGCTTCCTTCTTCAAGGATTTTCTGGAAATCTTGAGGGGTCTTAGCTGCTGCGAGCATGGCTTGTAACTATTGCTTTTTGAGGAGAAACTGAGACATATCATCACTAGCTGAGACTTGTGTGGGGTTCTTAAGGAAATACTGCTTAACTGCATCAATAGATGCATCATTTTTCAAGGCATTCCACCATTTAGTTTTAAAAGTCCTTCCCAGAGATGGAAAGGCTGTTGATTCATCTGTAATGATAATATAGTCCCATTAGACTATCCAAGCAAGACCAAATTTGCTGAAAAAGAATAGTAAAGGGGGAAAAGCTGAAAGTTCTCTGGGGATATCAAAAGAACTTTTGAATAGCTCAAAGCCATCTAGGATGGGCTTAAGAAGAATCTTAATAGTTGGACCATAATAAGTCCACCAACTGTAGAACCAAAATGGGAAAGAGGAAAGCTGATTCTTAGATGGAAAATAGAACATCCATGAATGATGGAAGTCCCTATTCTGGATCAGAAAAGCATTAAACCATGCTCTCTGATAATCCCAATAATTAAAAAACCTTGACTTTGATGGTTCAGAAAATTCCCTTGAAAGATTAGGATTTCCACCCCATTGCTTGACAGTAAGAATCTTATAGATATGGCAGGTGGAGAATGCCAAGCCCATATTGCTGAATTTATCAGCATGATGCTTAATTTTAACAGAACCAGTTTCTGTAAGGACTGCTTCATAAAACTCTCTTGTTTTTAAAATATCACTAGAGGGATAATGAAAATTTTCTTGAAAAGCTTTTGCAGCAATCTCTTTGGGGTTTTCAGAGAAAAATTCTCTTTCAATAACCAAAAGAGGTTGATTTAAATCATTTTGCCAATATCTTGATTTTGTTGAAAGAGGTGTGGGGTTGGTAGCCACCACAATTTGCTTGTTTGAAAAAGAGAAGCTTGATGCTAATTCCTTTTGAGAGGGGTTAGCCTTAGTGACTTGCTTGAACGTCTGGGACCCTGAAATGGCTAGGTACTGGGTGGCCTTGACTGGATTAGTTGGATCAGAATGATCATAGTACAAGGTCATCATCTTGTTAGACATAGGGTTAGAAGAATGAAACCTTGCTTCTTCTTCTTCAACTTGTTGGCTCCATAGCATTTTATGGGGAGAAGGAGCTTGACTGGATTGGGTTTTCTGATTAGGAGCTTGGGTATTCTTTTTAGGGGCCATGGTCTCGTGAACCTTGCAATTTCCATGAGTTGAGTGATTAGGAATGGAACTTTCTCCTTTAATAAACTTAATTTGAAAATTAGGGTTTAAAATAATCCAATCAATTAAATTATACTTAAAAGCTATATACTTAATTGTTTTCTCAGATGTGAAAACAACTTTTAAAATTCCTTGGTTCAAAATATTAGTTTGAAATTTTGAAATGCATAAAAGAATGCTTAAAATATCATTTATAATGAGATTATGAATGAATTGGGTACCTGATATCTTAGGTGGATCATCTATTCTAACAAGATTAATTTCTTGATCATAAGGAGTGATGTTTTCAACAAGATTAGCAAATTCAAAAAGAATTTCCTTATCAAAAAGCTTTGTTCTTATACCTTGGTTATTTACCCACAAGGAATAAATAGAGCTTAAGAAAGGTATTCCTAGGAGGGCTTTTTCCTTAAGATCCTTAATAAGGATAAAGGTTTGCTTAATACAGATGTCATGGTTACGGATATGAACATCTGTTAATTTATACTTAATGGCAAGTCTTTTGCCATTGGCTCCAAATAAAGACTGACTAGTCTCTTCACATAAAGGAATAGGTACAAGACCTTCTTGAAGGCAATTTTCAGCTGCTCTTGAATCAATCAAAGCAATAATATCAAAGACAAATTTATCTTTGACTACTATAGTAAGGGACTCTTCCCACATCTGGAAGATAACCCTACTCACAGTATTAAAAAAAGTATCTGTCTCATTATCATTAACATGAGAAGATTCTGGAATATCCATAAGGTTTCTTTGGTTGACAATTCTATTGATTTGTTCTTAGAGATCAGAGAGACCTAAAACTATGAATTGTCTTAATTCCTTAATCTCCTTTTTATACTGCCTAACTTCATCATGAAGTTCCTTAATGCTAATTTCCTTGGGAGACTGTTGGTCAAACCTGTTTAAGATATCATTAAGGTTATAAGGATTTACAGTCTTCTTGGCTTCTACCTTAACAACAGATTTCTTAAAAACTTCATAAAGATTTTGCTTAGTCTTTTCATCTTCAACTTTTCTTAAAATATCTAGGATAAATTCCTGATCTTGGCTTATGACATTTATAGTTTTAGGATGACAATTACAATTACCTTTAATACATTCTGCTTGGTCACTAGAAGATTGGCTAGAAACTTCACCACTACTGTCTAGTTGATTAATGTCATCTTTATTATCTGAATCAGTCCTTGATTCAGAATATGTGGAGTTTAACATTACCTTACAAAGCATATTTTTTAGGTCATCTGAGACACTTAAGTTATTAATCTTTTGCTTAACTCTACAATCTTTTTTATAATGGCCAACTTTGCCACATTTAAAACAGATAATTGGCTTGACATCTAAAGGAGTTTCTACCTTTTTCTGGCTATCTTTGTTGACCCTTCTTTGGATGTGTCTTGACTGCTTAGTATCATTCATCCTATAGTTGTCATAGGTACCTCTCTTACTGTGGTAAAACTTATCTTTGCTAGGCTTTCTGCTTGGTTTTTGCTTAGAGGGAGGCATAGTTTCCTTTTGGCTGAAACCAAACTGGCTACAGAATGATCCACATTCATTCTTGTAGATTTTTTGTTCATTCTTCATTTGTTGCTTAAGCTTGAAGTCATTGCACAATTTAATCCCTTCAGTTGTGACAATGCTTAAAATCTCACCATAGGTTAGCTTATCATAAGGGATTTGACCATTATATTGTTCCCTTATCTTAATTCTAATTCTTTCAGAGAAAAGCTTGGGTAATCCTGAGATGAATTTTTCTTTCCAAAAAAACTGGTTACAATATGATCTTAGCTTGACTTTGGTTAGGAAGACTTCCTTATACCATCTAAAATCATGAAGTTTAGGACACTTAAGGTTGGTCAAGAGATCTGCAGTTTTATCCTTAATTTTTGCAGAATCTCCAATGAAGTGCTTGGATATTGAGTAGATTAGAGTAGCCACTGCATCCTCTATATCTTGGCCATCTTCGTCCTTAACAACTTCACTATTCTCATTAATCCTATAGGCTTTTAGGATACTATTTCTATCATCAAAAGTGAGATAATTATCCCACCAACCCTTAAGTTGACCTGTAAACCCAGCAACAATGGTCTGAGTTACAGTAGGATCTGGCAGTCTATTATTTAATTTATAGGCTGTACTTACCATGGTCATTTCTTGAAGCTTAGTGAGTATGTTATACTCGGTCATACCGTCTATGTTCCATTTATAGATAGTACCACTGGTGTATGAGGCTTGAGTATACTGATTTCTTTCCTCAAACTGCATGTCAGGAAATGTAAGTCTAGGATAGTAATTCCTAGTCTTAAAGGCTTCTAAATTGTTAATATCTTTTGAAATAATTTGATTATGGGGTTCCTCAAACATTTTAATTAGTTCATCAGTTTCTTTTTCTGAACTAATATCACCTTTAACCATATTGATTCTCTTATGAGGCTGGACAATCAAAGGGGCAACAAGATTATCCTTAATCTTCTGATTAATCCTGTCAACAAAAGCCTGGTTGATTTGGGGATTTTCCTGGAATTCCATAGAAAATTCAAAGGACTTAATTTTATCAGTGCTCTTAGTGTTATTAATACGCTTATAAGGATAATCTGGATAATCCTCTTGTTTGAAGAGTTCAAACCAAATCCAAAACTCAATATTTTTATTTTCTTGTCCTAAGTAGGCATAAAATTCTTCTTGGTAAATGGCTTTAATGACTTTAGGGACAGTGCTAAAGAACCAATCATTTCTTTGCTTATTGACTTCAGAATAGAAGTCCTTTCTTAAGAGATCCTTGTTGATCTCAAAGTCCTCATCACTTAGGCTTATTGTGTTAATCATCTGGGAATAGGTAGGAGACATCATAGGAGACTCATCCTGTTGGGATTCCTGAGTAGACTCATTTTCCTTAGTGTAAAATGGTCTAGCCACGTTGGTGTGACTTCTAACACCTGTTAGCTTAATATTCTTAGGATTTCCTGAGCTGGAACCTTCTTCTTCCCTAGTGGTTCTAATTGGGATGGAAGAGCTTGAAGCTCTAGAGGGTTCATAAACTGAAACTCTAGGGCTGCTAGAATGTCTGAAAGAGTTGGAGAAAACCAGTTCTCCTCTTCCATTAGGATATTGAACAATTTGTTCAATCCTTTCAGATCGTTGTGCAATGGCTGGAACAGCATTAGCAAAATGCCAGTTTTCAGGAAACTCAACATCTTTCCACAAGATCTTCTTGGGAATGATGAAATCTGACTTATCTAGCATATCTGAGTGAAACTAAGTGGTCTCACCCTTAGGACTGGTGCAAAGAGCCCCAGATCCAACGCTTGTGTTCATGCTCTTGTAGGCAAACCTGGTTATGATTGAAACAGGACTGTTTCCTAGTTTAATCTTAAAGCCATGGGTCTTAATATGCAGGACAACAGAATCTAAGATGTCTGCATCTCTTATTCTAACTGTGAAGTTAGGATAACACTGGAAATAAAATGGGTCATCATTCAGTCCAGTTTGGACTACGCTTATAATAGAATCTCGATATTCGAGATGCCTATTATCCCTTAAACACGTGATAATAGAGGTGTTTAAACCTAATCTTGTCAAAGGCTTAGCTGCTACTTGAATCATACCAAAGTGTATGAAATTATAGCCATCTTTCTTATGCTTTTTAATGGACCTATTCTCTAGAAGTCTTATGACTTGGTCGTCTTGTTCTAAGCTCACTGACATTTCAGAGGTCTTGATGGTATAATCTGTGAAAAACTTAAAGGTTCCTTTCTTATAAATTTCTTGATTAGACACCTTGGGTAACTTCCAATCATCTAAATCATTTTGGATCTTAGGATAATTGATCTCTTCACTGTTTACAACAGTATCTTGAGAATCACTGGATCTCCTAGACATGGTTCTGAAAATTGAACTCATTTTAGGGTTTTGATCTAAAGCCTAATAGCAGATTGACAAACCTTATGAGACGTCACCCCAACCCTCTTACAGCCTAACAAATGCCTATCCATGGCTAACAATGGCTCAACCAGCAGGGCTCGCGCTCCTAGGCACACTGCTACCTATCCTAGGATAGGTCAAAACACCCAAAACAAACCCAACTTCCCTTCCTGATGGCTTTGATTCCATAGACACCCATCCTAAGAGAATCAATATGGTTAAAGGTGATATTAGTTCAGAAGAAGAAGCTGATAAACTAATTAAAATGTTTGAGGAACCCCATAATCAAATTATTTCAAAAGATATTAATAATTTAGAAGCCTTTAAGACTAGGAATTACTATCCTAGACCTATATTTCCTGACATGCAGTTTGAGAAAAGAAATCAGTATACTCAAGCCTCATACACCAGTGGTACTATCTATGAATGGAACATAGACAGTATGACCGAGTATAACATACTCACTAAGCTTCAAGAAATGACCATGGTAAGTACAACCTATAATTAAACAATAGACTGCCAAATCATGCTGTAGCTCAGATCATTGTTGCTGGGTTTACAGGTCAGCTTAAGGGTTGGTGGGATAATTATCTCACTTTTGATGATAGAAATAGTATCCTAAAAGCCTATAGGATTAATGAGAATAGTGAAGTTGTTAAGGACGAAGATGGCCAAGATATAGAGGTATATAATATATATATATATATATATATATATATATATATATATATATATATATATATATATATATATATATATATATATATATAGTGTTGATTCAACTTTAGAATTGCTTTTTAAGGGAGGTAGTATTTTCCTATTGGTTTTAGTGCCCCCCTTTCGAACTCCTAGTTCATAATGACACACGTTTTAAGGATATTTTGGATGTATAATTCATAAGTGTGTATAAGGGCATTTTTAGTAAAAATGTAAGGTTACACTATATCTTATGAATTGACTTTCTAAAATGGCCTAATTAATTAATTGAAACTCATTAGGGACCCAAGTGAGCTAGATTAGGTGATCTAGGCCTAATTTAGGCTCAAATCACTTAACCCACTGGAAAACGCTTATAAACCCCCTTAGGGATTAGGGCTTCAATCTTGCAGTTCAATTTTTTGAAATTTTTAGAAAGAAGAACCCTAACCATCCTTGAGGAAAGAGAGAAAAGCTCACCATTCTCTTATACCAAGATCCATAGAAGGATAGATCAGGTGGAAGATCATTACGTAAACAAGTTCTACGACGCTTATGACATCTTCTTTGAATTGGATGGAGTAATTCGTGAATGGAGTAATCTAGGGCTATTGAACGGAGTAATTTGTGATTCCTAGCAATTACAGCCTCATTGTACATATCTTCAATAGCAAGACAAAAAAATGTGAAAGATCTATTGAAAGGTGGTTATATCAAAGAACCATAGGGTGCTTATTCAACAAGTTCTTTATTTATTAGTGTATTATACCACATAAAATAGACTCTCACCACTTCAAGAACATGATAGTTAGTGCAACACTAAGAAGGTAATAATATATCTTTACAATGGTCTTATATGTTTTAACAAAATGACTAATAGTATAATTAATAAGTTTACAATAGTCTTACATGTTTTCATTATACATGAATTGCAAGTACGAGTATAGAACCTTTGTCTCCATATGAAATCAAGCACCAATACTTGGATACGAAGTATAAAGACATGAAAAATTATATCAACATTCAAAGAGAAAAATAGAAGACTTATAAATGCATAGTAATGTCTTAAAGATGGTTAAAGTCGATAAAATTAAGTATAATTAATTTCATAACATATATATTAAAAAATACCATGATTTTTCTCAAATCTGTGGATACAACAAATAGTTTTAAAGACCATAATACATATGGTTTGTCAAAGTTTGTTATCAATGATGTCACCCAAATAAATGTAGTCCAACTAGTCATGGATAATGGGTCGATATTCGTGAAGGGTGGGAAGTTGTTGATAAAGAAGTGTAATTTATATTGGACTTTGTGTGCAGCATACTGTATTAACTTAGCGTTTGAAGACACTAGTAAAAGACCTAGTATTGTAGAGCTAATTACCAATGCTCGAAAGATAACCAACTTCATATACAAGCATAGTTGCTTGCTTAGGCGGATGCAAAAGATTGATAGTGGAGGCATAGTTCAAGTTGGAGCAACTAAATTTTCAATAAATTTACATTGCCCTTGATAGTCTTCTAAGAAAAAGGTTGATTTGAAGAAATTGTTTATGAGTGATGAATGGACATAACACAAGTTAAGTTGTAAAACAACCAAATAAAAGATCGAAAAACTAATATTTGACCATCCTTATTACTACAAAGTAGCAAAGCTAGTGTCAATACATAAGCCACAATACTCGATTCTTTGACTCATGGATTTAGAAGTTGTTCCTACAATGCCATTTGTCTATAAGTTAATTCGAGCAATGGTTGCATTGAGGTCAAAAATGGTTCTTAGTGAATATTATTTATGAACAGAAAATTGATTTCATGATCATATCAATGAAGATTTACAACATAATACTTATATCATTTATTTAGTTGTAGTTGAATGGTGGTTCATGTGTGAAAACCATACTCCTACATTTTGGAAACTACATCCTCTTGATTAGCTTGTGAAAGAAATTGGAGTATATTCGATCTAATCCACACAAAAACAACAAAATTACCTTGCTTACCCTAAGCTTTAACAATTAGTTTTTTGTTATTATAATATGAAACTAAAAGTAGACAATATGAAAGCAAAGAATGATAAAATTGTTGAAAAAGATTGTCTTGATTTACTTGACATTTCAATTGAGGTAAGTGAAGAAGAGGAAATTAGTTGTTCCAATGGATTAAGCTTCTACAATTAGATGATGATGTTGAAAATCTTGATCCATAAATTCTCATACATGCTTGAGAATTAGGTATTGATGTTGAAAGGGTGTTTTCTAAAGAAACTCATACTATAAGTTTCAGAGAAAACATAGGAGATTCATTTCAGCAAGTAATTGATTCCCAACCTTTCATTGACTCCACGAGTATTAAACAAAGTAGTAGACCTAGTGCTACTAGTACTTCTAATTATGGTTATAATGTTTCAATGGAGAGGGAACCAATGAAGAAAATGATTACAAAAATGATGGAAATGATGATGACCTTATAAATGATGGAGGGGATATTGGATAGCAATACCAAAGTCAACATCCATTAATCCTATTCACTTGTGAAGATGATTTCATACATTATACACAAGATGAAGACCATGACTTTAAAGGAGTTGGTCTAAGTGTTTGAGCTATTGGAAATTCATATATAAGAAATCAATGAAGGATGACACCATATAACGAGGACTCACTTTTAGCTAGTTTTAAGTTGATGAATATAGGAACTCAATTATGTGACTCATCAAATGAGGTCAATATTTATCCCCCTTATACAATGGGTCATGATCAGTCTACCCAATTATTCTGTGGCTTCAAGTTCAAATAATGAAGGTTGTGATATGTTTAACTATCCTCCATTTACATAAATGTCATACCACATTTCATATTAGATGCAAAGATGATTTTAATTAAACATATGGGAGAACCTTGAGTTTCTCATTCATGAAGAGGAAGTGGGTAGGACTGAAGATACCTATGCATGACATGTTCGTACTTACAACCAATATTATCAACACTGTATGTCTTGGTACCAATATTGTCTCTAACAAGATGAGACTTCTTTATCGAACAATGTGATAGAATCACATTGATCTTCATTTTGGTATTAAAGGATCATTGAAATGTAGTATATATAAATTATTGACATTTAATGAAATAAAATATTTAATGTACATTGATTCATGCCTAATTGGTGTCTCAGCTGATTTGTGTCCAGCTGGTGCTCCTTGATGGCGGGAGTAATCAACAAAATTTATAACCTATAACACCATGAACTAGGGTAGCAAAGAAAAAGCTACTATAGCATAGTGGCTCTAGGATCGTTCACTGGGAAGGGTACTCAAACTGAAAATGATACCAATTCAAAGTGAATTGGTGCTGTTTCATTTCAAGATTAGCTTAAGAAATAAAACATAAACTTTGGTTGAAAAAAGTTTAGGTTTAGATTAACAACACAGCAGGTGATGGAATTTACTTAAGAAGAAAAACATTCCTTGGAGATTCAGGTTTACAGGGGAGGTTCCTCATGCAATAGCATAGCTTCGGTCAGTTGGTGCAATTTTTTCACAGTAGAGAATTAACATAAAGTCAATTCTCTAACAGGTGCTGCACAAATGCATCCCTCAATTGGATTTCAGCTTTAATCCTCTCACTGATGCAACTTGCAATGGTTTGAGCCTCTCACTTAGCCTTTACCATTCAAGGTGATCTTTAACCTTGGACTTCCTTTCACAAGCTCGCAAGAGATAACTAATGGATGTCTCCTTAGAGTCCAAAAGCTTACCAAGTGTTGGCAATTCTAGAAAATCCTACCTTCAAGTCACCTCCCAGAGGCTTGCAAGGGGTAAACTAGTGCATCTCCATGGTTAGAGATCACTTGCCTTACCAAGTGTTGGCCCAGGTGACTCCAAGGCGTTTTAAGTTAACTAAAAACATAGAAACCATTCATGGGACACACTTTCTCTTCAATCATAGCTGAAACCACAAAGCTTCTGATTCTTGCACTTGGAACCTTTCCTGGCAACCTTAACTCCAAGGAACTAAAAGGTTTAGTTACTCATTCTCTGGGAAAGCTCCTTAGAGAGTGCATAACTTAGTAATTAAATAAAAAACACAATCAAAGTGAGAAGGTAAAGCAGAGCTCAAGCTCTGTATATTTCTTCCTTTGAAACTTTTACAAAATGTTCATCACCCTCAGAACAGGCTCCTCGGGCTCTATTTATATCAAAATTACATTAACAGCTGTTACATAGATATTTAGCCAAATTCCTAACTTAAAAGCTAAGGAATCCTATAATTGGTGGCTTACAAGGAGAATTTGGGGATTTAGACAACAAAAATCTAATGAAAAATATCTCCAAGTGTCGGTTACAAATATCAGGAAGCACTAAGGACCATTTCGCAGGTGAAAAATGAGGTCCGCGAAATTTCGCAGGTGCATAAGAAGGGCTGCGAAATTTCTTTGCAGCAAAAGGCTGATTCAACACCTTTGCGAAGTTGGCTTCCATCTTGTGGTGTTTGGCTTCCATCGCGGCGTGAAACTTCAGGGGAAATCCATAGCACTGTGCAAAAGTGTTGCGAAATCATTCCGCAACAAAAGGCTGATTTCGCAACACTTTGCTGAATCCTTCCTTCAGCTTGGAGCAGTTGTCTTCCAAAGGCTGTAACTTCCTCATTTCAGCTTCAAATCGTACACGGTTTGAAGCATTGGATTGTTGACTTCCTAAGCTTTCAAATGACATATTGTATGCATAAATTGGACATCAGTAAGTGTTCCAAAAGTGGCTGAAATAACTGTCATCAAGAATGCTTCATGGCTGGATTCTCTTTGCTTCCCCTTCTTGCATTTCAACTTTGCTTATGGCAAAAGTGCTTCAAAGCTTTGGTTCTTCATGGCTCTAAGCCTTCATGCCTCTAAGCTTCCCATTTCTTTGCCAAGGATTCCAAATAACTCTCCTCAATCTCATATTGCTTTGGTGATCAAAAAGCTATCAAAACACCAAAACTTAAGGCACTTTGATTAGAATTGATTGCAAGAGGCCTTAACATGTTAATTGGGTTAAAAGGCAATAACTACTACTCAAAAGTGTTTAAAAGGATTAATTACAAGCTATCAAATAGCACTTTTTGAGTAGTAATCATATATTAATGTTGAGTGTACACTTACAAAATTCACGTTTCTTATGTAGCAGCACATATGATATTGTTGTCAAATATCACAAATTATATCATACATATGTCAATTTCACTTATAATTCAACACGTGTATTCTTACTTTTTAGAGTTTTCCCTAATATTTCCATTAGTTTTAATCAAATTTTATTTTATCGATTTTTTATCAAAATATCCATTAATATTTCTCATGTATTCATAAAATCAAAGGATCAATATATTCATCCTTGATCAAACCCAATAGCCTAACCCTCACATCCTTTGATTTTTTATTTTTTATTTTTTTTTAAAAAGACCGTTTGGTGTTTTGGTCAAAACGCATGGAGTGAGGGTTGCAAACCGCATGAAACAAGGGCAATGTTTGGCAAGAAGTGGGTAGAGAATAAGTCAAAAATTCATAAAATATGGGAAAAATCCAAATTTTGACAATATTTTTTCGATTTTCGAACACTCAACATTTCTTCATCATATTTTCTATTGACTTAGCCCTTTCGCATGTATCTAAAAAATTTCGTGATTTTTTTGACCTTGTACATAGGTAGAAGAAAATATTTTCCATTAAAGTAAATTAATTTACATGAAATGTAATAAAATTAAATAATTTTGATAAGATAAGACTATAAATAACTCATTAGAAACATTTTTTGAATAAAACATATTAACAATTTGTTTTTCAACAAGAATTTTTTTTTTCACAATTATTTTCTCAATGCAGTTATCTTTGTTTTAAAAAACAATAAAAAAATTGGCACAAACTTACCTTTGTTCATTTATTTATTTTTTGCTTTTTTATATGATTGGGATTAATTTGTTCCTATGCTTTGTCATACTAATTAATTTTTATTATACTTAATTAAATTAATATGTTTTGATATGCATATACATATTTGTTTATTTAGTTATCTAAATATAAGATAATATCATGTTTTCTATATAATTACATTTTTCCCTCTTTTTTAATTTTTCTCCCAAAATAATTATTAAGAAGAAACCCTTATTATATTAATTTTCTATTTAAATTTTTAGAAAAAGTCCTTATTCCATGTTGTCATTCTCCAACCATTTCACATTTAGCTAAATCATTCTAAGAGCACAAGAATCCATGTAATTCTCATAACTTTTTCTCTCATAATATTTATACAGCTAGATTCCATATATAATTATGGATATGAGAAATCTACTATTAAATCTATATAGTTTTGTTGGGAATATGCTTTACTAATTTATTTTTATTTTTTTTTTGGTATTTCTTTTGCTCTTAATTTAACCAAGTTAAGTTTGGAACAACATAGGCATTTTTTAATCCATATATGGTAAAAGGAAAGCTTCCTTTTTCAAAGTAAAAAAAAGTAAACAAAGACTTCCATTTTTTAATGCATTTGGAACAACATAGGCATTTCCCTTGGAGGTTGAATAAGAACGGGTCAAGGTAAGTGTGCTTAATTTGAATAATATTTATAGATGGGTGTGTTTTCTACATATTTTAATCCTTGTACATGTGGAAGGCATCCATGCGGGTTTGTCTTATTAGTGAAACTAATAATTTAAAAATTTTAAAGATAATTTTTGGAATTTCCATTCCAAAAGACCTAGGTAACTAAGTCATACTCCAATTAGCTAGATTTTATCACAAAAATAAAATAAAAATAAATTATAGGCCAACTATTAAGATTAATACATGATAAAAAATAGGAAGCTCATATGGTTAAGGGAGGAGGAAATAGTTAGTCCAAACTATATTCCCCAACATTAAACCTTTATTCTAATCACTTAATTAATATTTATTTTTTAATAATGATTAAGAATTTTCTCGTGTACAAGATTTTTAATTATACAATTTTACACATGACGTAATATGAAAAAACCACCTAAAAATGCCTAGACGTAAAACAACTATGGATGATTTATCTGATTGACTGCTCTATTGTTTAGGGTTTTATATTTTTCAGTACTTAAAACTCTTTTTCCACATCTCAGACATAACACTCCTCTATGCTCCTTAGCAAATCGCTCAAAGTCCTTAAAGTTTATGCGATGTGAATTTTTGACCTCCTTGATAGTCAAAGCTTTCCTTTCATTCAAGTTTTTAAAGCTTTAAGAATGGTTATTCTCTTGTGCCCTATGTTTGCAGAATAACATTCAAATGTATGCATAATAATTAACAAACCCTAAGAGACAATTATATATGGAAAGTTTCACTTCTTAAAATTTACCAAAAAAAAGAAATAAAAACATAGTAAAATTATGAAAATAAAACGTCCAATATTTCAATGCCTCCAAGATGGCATTTGAATGCTCATGAGGACTTTTAAACTCCCCATGGATAATTTGAACATTTGAAGGGATGTTTGAGAGTCGTGGAGGATGTTTGAATGTCCTATGGAGCGTTTAAATGCTCAAAGTGTCTAAATACTCTCTCTCTCTCTCTCTCTCTCTCTCTCTCTCTCTCTTGTTTGCAATTCCAATTCTCATTTTACGACTTTTTTTTCTCATAATGTTCCTCTTAATTTTATGTATTGGATATTTTATCGACTCTAACAACACCAAATACATGCATACCTCAAAATTTACTAACGGTGAAGTAGTCTAAATTAAGTCAATTTAATTAAGTATAATAAGATCAAAGGAAGTAAGATGCATCAAAGTATCAATGACAAATAAAATAAAATTGTCAATACCAATTAATACATCAACGTTAATATGAATGATAAGTTATATATAGTTTAATTAGTATATTTTATAGTAGGTGAAATTTTAATATATACATGCCACTTGCTTTAGTTAAAGAAGAATTATAGAGGAATGAAATCACTACCAAACATTAAATATTCTCTAGATTACTTCCAATATAAGAATACATGTAACCAAACCAACAAGTTCAATATCAAACTTTAACTATTGCATATAGGTTATGAATTAGAAGCTTGTAATTTTACTTGTAATATAAATAAATGTAACTCATGTAATATCATCCTTAGTTAAAAGAGGAATTCTAGAGTATAAATAATCTAAAGTAATAGATTACTGTGGACCCCGCATTTCGGCTCAATGCGTTTCCCACTCGATGGCGAGCTCAATTTTTACTTAAAAAATTGATTTGTTGATTAAAAATGACTTGGAGTCGCCACTTATTTTTGTTTTATTTTTAAAGGGTAAACAAAATAAGAAATAAAATAAAGCTGGGTCTTGTAAGCCCCTAAAATCGGGTCTCTACCAATAAAATGAAGCTGACGTGGCAATCGATAAGAAAGTCAATGGATACTCACATCAATCATGCATATATGAGAATCAGAGTATGTATAGGAAAAAAATCAGAATGAGCAAATGCATACCTGGGCCACGAACCGTAATGCGCTATCATGAAATAGGGTTAGTGCACAACGAATAGATATAAAACATAGCACACCCGCCACCAAATTGGATAATAAATCATCAAGCGTCATGTTTCAGTTTAAAACTCGGATCTCGCGCCTCCACCGAAAAAAGAAACAGAAGGTTATTTGAAAACCATAATAGAATTAAGACTATTCGATGGAAGATTGTATTTTTTTCTTTGAAATTTATTTGAAAATTGAGGTCTCAAAAATTGTTTGAAAATTGGAGTCTGGGGAATTAAATTTAAGAATTGGAATTTTGGATGTCAAATTTGAAAGAAATTAGAACTTTAGAAATCGAAAATTAAGTTCGGAAATTGGGATTCAAAAAAATGTTTAAAAATGGAATTTGAAATAAATAAATAGAATAATAATAATAAGGACGAAAATAATGATTAAATAAATGAATGGGAATGCCGGAATTTTTGAAATTGGAAACTAGATTTAGAAGTCAGAAATTTTAAAGAATTGTTTAAAATATAATTTTAAGATAAATAAACAAACTATTAGTGATTAAATTAATGTGAATATGGGAATTTTCAGGATTAGGAATTTAATTTGTAAATCTGAAGTTTTAAAGAATTGATTTAAAATGGAGATAAAATACTAATGATTAAATAAATTAATGAGAATATGAGAATTTTCGGGATTAGGAATTTAATTCGGAAATCAGAAGTTTTGAAGAATTTGATTTAAAATGGAGTTTTGAAATAAATAAATAAAATACTAAATGATTAAATAAATTGATGGGAATATGGGAATTTTTGGGATTAGGAATTTAATTCGGAAATCATAAATTTTAAAGAATTTGATTTAAAATGGAGTTTTGAAATAAATAAATAAATAAAATACTAATGATTAAATAAATTAATGGGAATATGGGAATTTTTGGGATTGGGAATTTAATTCGGAAATCAGAAGTTTTGAAGAATTTGATTTAAAATGGAGTTTTGAAATAAATAAATAAAATACTAATGATTAAATAAATTGATGGGAATACGGGAATTTTTGGGATTAGGAATTTAATTCGGAAATCAGAAATTTTAAAGAATTTGATTTAAAATGGAGTTTTGAAATAAATAAATAAAATACTAATGATTAAATAAATTGATGGGAATACGGGAATTTTTGGGATTAGGAATTTAATTTGGAAATCAGAAATTTTAAAGAATTTGATTTAAAATGGAGTTTTGAAATAAATAAATAAATAAAATACTAATAATTAAATAAATTAATGGGAATATGGGAATTTTTGGGATTGGGAATTTAATTCGGAAATCAGAAGTTTTGAAGAATTTGATTTAAAATGGAGTTTTGAAATAAATAAATAAAATACTAATGATTAAATAAATTGATGGGAATACGGGAATTTTTGGGATTAGGAATTTAATTCGGAAATCAGAAATTTTAAAGAATTTGATTTAAAATGGAATTTTAGAATAAATAATCAAAATAATAGTAATTAAATAGATTAATGTAAATATTGGAATTTTGGAATTAGAAATTAAATTTGAAAGTTGGAAATTTTAAAGAATTGTTTAAAATGGAATTTTAGAATAAATAAATAAGATAATAATAATTAAATTGATTAATGTGAATATTAGAATTTTGGAATTAGAAATTAAATTTGAAAGTCGGAAATTTTAAAGAATTGTTTAAAATGGAATTTTAGAATAAATAAATAAGATAATAATAATTAAATAGATTAATGTGAATATTAGAATTTTGGAATTAGAAATTAAATTTGAAAGTCGGAAATTTTAAAGAATTGTTTAAAATAGAATCTTAAAATAAATAAAAAAATATTAGTGATTAAATAAATTAAAGTGAGTATGAGAATTTTCGGAAATTGGAATTGAATTTTAAAGATCGGAATTTTGAAGTATTATTTGAAGGTCGAATTTTTATAAATTGGGCTTGGAAATTGGAAGTTAGAAAGTTTATAAAAAAATTAGTGCTTTAAAGAAATGTAAATTATATATATATAAAAGGCAAATGGGTGGGCTTGAAATAGGCATGGACCAAGGTAAAGTGGGTGGACAGAAACTTGGACTTGGGCTTCAGCTCTAGCCCATATCCATTAGCGTGAAACCCAAGCTTTTAATCTTTAACAAAATTTGCCTTCACGCCTGGGTGCCACCTTCCATCTAGGAACTTCCATCATGGACGCTGCAGTCGCCGGAGTTGGGACTGTCCCCGACGCCGGTGACATGGAGGCCTTCGTCGTGAGTGCGGGTGACAACACGGAAGACGCTGCACTCGCTGTCCGCGAGGAGGGCGCCATTAGCGCCGGCGTCACGGGGGCCACGCGTGGCTGTCATTGGCGCATTCTGCTGGGAGCTCCGTCATTTGCGTAGCCTTCACGACCAGCATCCATCCCCAGCTCAACTATCTTGGCTTCCACGTCCAGTTTTGCATGCATGTTGATTGGTAGGCATGAAATGGGTGGAGAGTTTGGAGGGAAAATGGGTAAGGATGATGCAAACAAGAAAAACACTACTACAAGTGTCAAAAGAAAACAGAGCCCAGCAGATCTCAATAATAAAAAAAAACCAAACAAAAGAGAACGAACATGTTAGGACCCTTTCAAAGCAACCTAAAGAAAAGGAAAACATTCGGAATAGTCGTACGACCCTCCTACCCATTCACAGTCAACCTAATGCTCGGAAATGATCAATAGAAAACTGAAGAAAATAACGAATAGAGGGAAACGAGATAGTTGCCACGTTTATACCTGGATTTCTCCCGTAAGCCAAAAAAAATGGTTTCCCCCTTCCTTTCTTCTCTAGCTCCGGCAGCTTGCCTTCTCGCCCAAGCTCTCCCAGACTCTCTCAAGATCCCCTCTCTCATAGATATTTTTCCTCTTTTCCCGCCTTTCCTCTCATGTCCCATCTGGCCGCCCCCATCCCTTAATTCCCGGGGTGGTCAGAAGATTATACACAAACTTTCTTCTCTCTCCAGGGGGGGTCTACAATTACCTTATAAATTGGTGACTATGAAGGAAAAATGATACTAAGATGAACATGTTGATAAAAATGATAAGTACCAGCTTTATCATTAGAATGCCATTGAAATCATGTTCAATAAATTTTCCATGGAAATATAAGAAATCTCATAACTAACTTGGTCTTAAGTTTTATAACTAGATATCAAAGAAAAATTTGATTGCAAAGATTTGAAAATTTTGGATGAAAATTATTTATTATAAAGGTTAAACCTTTAATTTAGGTAAGTTAAAATAATTTACATTTTCAAATTATTACTCGTACAATATTTGAACAAAATTTTTGTTATATATGTATATATATATATATATATGAAAGCCTCATCCGTGTGGGGTTGATTCGGTTGAATAAGTTTGATTTATTTAAAAATTTTAAACCACAAGTGGGAAACCAACTTGCCCAACCAAACTTTCAATGGTGGTAGGTGAGTCTATATTCAAGTCACTTGCTTATAGCATAAATAAATACAACTTGTCTATAGCTATTAGTTAAATAGGAGGTAATTGTTGATTGATGGGGTTAGGTACAATCACATAAATATATCGTCTTATTATAATATTTAATTAGAATCATAGTTTGATTAGAGAATCTCACATTGCCAAAGTAATGAATTTGCTTTCTGAATTAGTTATTTTTAAAAAGAATGATGTTAAAATAGTCGTACCAAAAAAAGTGTTAATCATCAACTAAATCATTAGAGTGCTATTTAAGCCATGTGTGATAAAATTTTCATGATAACTTAAGAAATTCTAAAATCAAGTTAGTCTTAAATTATATACTTAGATAAAAATTCATCACGTGATTACTATAACTACAAGAAAATTTGAAATTTAATTATTATTAAATTTTAACAAAAAATAAACAAAAAAAATGTAGATGTTATTGATCAACTAAAAAAATTAAAAAGTAAGAAGGGTTCAACTTGCTTTTCTTATCTTTTTTGGGTAAAAGCTTTCTTAATTTTTTTCCTTTTAAGAAGGTTGTAAGTTATTATTATATTGGACATTAAACTTCATTTTATATATATATTTATAAAAGACGATATTCATTTATCCAAATCAAACACAAAGGACGGAAAGGATACTTATTTTCCAAAAAGTATATATTTAACCTTTTTCATGCAATAAATTTTAGAAAAATCAATTACAAAAAAATTTCAAAAACTACACCAAAGTATAAGACCAAGTTGCAATTCAACAACATAAGTACATATAATGACTTTATAGTGTGTTTATTTAATATTTTTTTTTTAATTCCAAGAGTATGATTTTATCAAGGTTTCACTATGGTAAGATGAGCATGGGCTGAGCCATGAGCCCAATCAAAATGAATGTTGTTGGATCTTGGTCTGGGCTTCTTTAGAATTTTACAGCCTCCAAACCACAAATCCTTTGCACTCATATTCGTTCAATCCACAAGCTATTTTAAGAAATATTTGAATGGAGGAGGTTGAAGTATAGTAGTGAAAAGCTTTTTACAGCGTAAATAGCTTTTCAAGAGCGAAGAAATGATCCCCTTAAGCTCATGATATCTCTGCAACTCGGGTAGCTCTCAGAATCAATGAACTGCAAGCGCTTGAGAAAGAAAGACACAACAAAAAGAAGGGCTTGGTTACACGAATCAACGTTAACGAAGATTACTGGGCCAATGGAGCTAGTTACCAGTTTAGGGACTTCATCTATTCACATCCAAAATCATGCAAGTGTTTGGGGTTTTGTTAAGCACAAATCTCCTTTCTTCGTCTCTGCAATCACATTCTTTTACCATTCTTTCTTCAACAAGAGTTGCCTTATTTCCTCATCCCTTATCTCATTCTTTGCAACCATTAGCATGCATTCAATGAAACTATCAATACATCATTCTCTGCATATTTTTCTTCCCCAAGGAAATTTTATTTACCAAAAGTACCTCAGTTCTTATTATCTGTTACAATTATAAATGTTCTATATTCATACGGTGGCAGCAACAAAACAATCCTGTTACTGCCATGGATGTTAGCAAATGGGGGTAACGATATAGGGGCATTCTTCAGTTATTTTTATTGGGGAAGATACAAAATTTGTGCAATTTTCTAGGTAATTGTCATAATGATTAGTGCATTAGGTTATTTACATTAAATTGACAATCCTAACTTACAACTCTATGTATAAGATTATTGCACAATCGACTTAAGATTAAACAGGTAAGTATGATTAAGTTAATTAAAAATAATGACTTAAAAGACAGTGTGAACTTATTAAAGTTATGAGCCAAATTTATTTGAAAAGAATTTAAAATAGAAAAAAAAAAAAAAAGTCAAACATAATATAATGAATAAATTAGATTTATAAATTATATAACTTTAATAGAATAAATTGATGACCTTGAACTTAGGTTTTTTTAGATGATTTTATTCTTGTTATATTTTATTTGCTATTTTTAAAAATTTTAGAATCGAAATTGTAATTAACTCAATTTTCATGTTAATTTTTATAAAAAAATATTGTGTGATTTGAGTTCTTTTTTTATTAGGTTACTTGATTTATTTATGATTATTATAATATATTGAGTTTCAATGTTATTTTAAAAGTTATTAATATGTGAATTAACATCCTTTGTATTTGTATTTGAATTTTTCCTAAAAAAATTTTGAATGATTTTGGGAGTATTTTACTTAAAAAAAAAATTAAAAAAAAAAAAAAAACATCCCGAGTGTTCAAAGGAGTGTTAAGATCAATCAGGATGCTCAAAAGATGATTGGAAGAAGCCCAAGAAGGAAAAAAAATTATCAAGGGCTGCACATGGTGGCTCAAGCGCCCATGTAATGTTAAAAGAGCTTGAGTGCTCTAATGTAGCTTCAAACATTGCATCAAGCATTCGTGCTTCATTGAAGATACTGCAATTGAATCATGCTTCTAAAATATTCAAATCATAACTTTATTATGTAGGAAATTACAATATATCATGGTTGTCATAAGTTGACTTAAAGAATTAAGTCAAACATGTATAATTTGTTGTTTAGCTACCTATATCAATAGTGAGATAGTCACCCATTCCAATAGGAAGGAATTTATAATCAACTCTTAATTAATTCATGGAGCCCTATACTTTACTAATATTCTAATTCTAATTTATTGTTAACAATATAAAATTATTATGACAATTTTTAATGAGTCTTATATACCTTTTGCATATTAATTAATATAAGAAAAATATAAACTTAATTATAAATAAAATTATTAATATTTTTAAAAAATAATTAAAAATATATCATCTCATGTTTTTTTATTTTAAAATATTTTGAATATATCCAAACTATATGAAATAGATAGATAACTTAATTCAAAATATATTTTCAAATTCTTTATATTATTGTTGAATGTTACAAATTATATTATATATTTATTATTTTTTTAACAGAACATTTTTATTATTACTTTTTTTTTTAAATTTTTCAATAATTTGTAAGTTTTTTTTTATGAATTTCTGTTCTGCTTATATTTGTTAAAAATTTTATTGATATTTTCTAATATATTTATAAAATTTACCTTTCAATATTTCATAAAAACTGATATTTTTATCATTGATTGGAACAAAGAACTTTATAGATGATGATGTTATTAGTATTTTTGGAATATGTCCCCGTTATAAACATGGGCCGTTGGTGGGTCATCTAGATTCAAGTTGTTCATCGGCACAATATTGTTGGCTCCATCACTATCACAAGTTTTTTATACAATTAATATGATCAATGGTTATGTATACTTTCATGAGCATGTCACCACTTGCAGTGGCGCATGTAAGATCAATGGAATGGAATACTTGCATCTCAAGGGATAGAGTATGCAGAAAGGCAACTCCCTATGTTTGTTTTATTTTCATATATTTATTATTTTTAAAAATGAAGAAATCTAATGTGTAGTAACCACAAAGGGATAGGAAGATGAGCTACCTGAGGAGCTTTGACTCAAAATAGTGCGTTTTAAAAAAAAATTCCAAAAAATAAAATTGTTTTCAAAATAATGTCCGATCTAATACGTCTGTGCCACATAAGCTGTCATATCATAAAATCGTAGTTGGTGACTACGGTTTTATTTTTCTGAAGTGGTTAGAAACCGTAGTTACTAACCACGATTTTAACTTTAAGTTTAAAATCGTAGTTGATGACTACGACTTTGACTTTTTTTTAAAATGATCACCTACCAATAACACCCGTTTAAAATGAAGCCACCAACCAATGGCGGGTCTTCCATACGAATTTACAGAGAACTTGCCATGCAACTCAACTCGCCTCGATCCACTCCCATCGGCGCAAACTAAGCGATCTAATCCAAATAGCTGCACCGCCATGTGACATCCACGTCACCATCTTTGACTTCTATCCAACTATATAAAAAAACAATGCAAACATAGGAAGGACACAGTCTGGCATCTTCACTACCTATTAAATTTTCATTATGGTTTGAATGAATAATTCAAAAAGATAGAAGTAGTTGGACGAATAAAGAAGAGGTTGACAACGTATCTGGTGATTAAGTTTGTGGGATCTCCGTCTTTTACAGCGTGGGATTTTTTACAAAAGTACCGTGAATTTAAAATTACTTTTTAAAAATGTAACACATTGTCCGATATTTTCTAATTTATAACATTTTTTTATGATATTAGAATACGTTTCTTTTCGAGACACCTTTCATACAACAGATGTTTAAAAAATTGAATTTTCTTTTGATAACCGTAAATGTTCAAACCATTAAAAAATTGAAAATTTACATAGACAACTCTAACAATTTCGCAAAATTTTAAAAAAAAATTTAAGATATTTTTTCATAATTTTTTTATTAATCATATATATTAAAAAATTATTTAATATAAATTTAATTTTTTTAATATATATATGACTAATAAAAAAATATTTTTTAAAAAATACTTTTAATATAAATTTAATTTTTAGAATTATATAAGATATTTTTTGAAAAGACATTTTTAATTTAAATTTAATTTTTTAACAAGTATTATTGATATGAAAATTGTGAGAGATCGGACTCGAATAGATAAATTATAACGTGACAAAAAGTGTGGCTGATTTATCAGTACTTTTGTAATTAGAATTGTTTTTAAAGCTTGCTGAAGAAGTTAAAAAAGCCCTTATGGCTCTTTCACTAGATTGGGTAGGGAAACAACAGTAGTATCTTAATTGGGTGGAAAAGGTTCAACACTCGATTCAAACCGGTCTTCGAGCCATCAGCGTGGATTGGCAGTTTGGGATGAAAAGAGATGTCGGAGATAGCAGCAGCAGCCTCTGGGAAGAACTGGGACGGAGTTAGCTCCGCGTGGGAGGAGTCAGGATCTCCGAGCAGATGGTGGGAAAGACCGAGTCGCTCGTGCATTTTGATATTGTTGGTGGTGATGTCAAGGCCTTTGCAGACTTGCATTTTGTCTGAGTTGATGATCTCGACGGGAAGCGTATGGCGAGGTCGAAGGAGAGTTTGGATTTTCTGAGTCTGACCCGTTCCGCTTTGATCATCATATGAATCTCCAATAGCACCATGACAAGTAATTCCTTGAGATTAAGAAGCCCCAACTAGGTCTCTGTCGTATAGTGATGTACCAGTGCAGTACTGCACAAAACAACCAACACTTTTCTTCCTATGAAACTTCCCATATCCACCATTTATCATCCATATTGCAGTAAAGTTCAAACGCTCCTACTCACAGACGATATCGTTAAAGCCCACCTTATGACGAATCGGGTGGGCTCGCATGGATTCAACAGTAGGCCGTAATCACGCCAAGCACAAGGTCATCGTCATCATGGGAGCCCGGCACCGGGAAATCCAAACTCACCATCCACCTCGTGCCACGGCTTCGCCGAGATCATCAACTCGGGCAAAATTCAACTCTACAGAGGCCTTGACATCACTACCAACAAGATCCAAATTCACAAGCGACTCTCTGTTCCCTACCACCTGCTCCGAGATATTGATGCCTCCCACTCTGACCTAATTCCTTCCCAGGTCCGCTCGGTGGCTGCCACTGCTATCTCCGACATGTCTTCTCGCCTCAAACTGCGGTCCAATTCCTTATTTCACGCACTCCGCATGGACAAGTTTGGCTCTTAGACTCTGAGTCCGATCCGGCTTGAACTTGGTGTCGGCAGAACTACGTTACAACTGTCGTTTCCTCTGGGTTGACGTTTCATTTGCTGTTGTCTCCAACTACTTGTTATTTAAGGATCATCATGTGCCTCTATTTCTTGTAGACTTGGAGGAAGATCAGCAAGTTTGAGCATGCATGAAGATCAAGAATCCAAAGAGATTCCAAGTTGTCAATACATGTTGGGAGTTCTTTAATAGCAGAATTGTTTAAATAAAGCTCCCTTAAATTTTCATGTTCCCTCTGTTTCTCTAGAAAGTTCTCTAATACCACTCTGTTTCTCCTGTGAATGATTTCTAATATTCTCCTGGAAATTCAGTATTTTCATTAATTTTATGTATCGTTCAGAGAGTATGACATCCACCAAGATGAAGAATCTGAAGAGATTTACCAAGTTGCCAACACTTGTTGGGAGTTCTTTAATGTCAGTATTTTTCAAATAAAGCTCCTCTGAACTTTTCATATTCTTTCTATTCTCTCAAAATTTCTCCAACTTCGGGCAATTAGAGAGATCAAGAATCTCAAGAGATTCCACGTTAGCAATGTTGTTTGAGAATTCTTTAACAGCAGTGTTGTTTAAATGAATTTCCTTTAAACTTTTCATATTCCCTCTATCATGATCAGGAAAATTCCTGAACTTTGAGCAATAAGAAAGATTAAGACACCAAACAGATTCCAAGTTGCCAATTCTATTTGGGAGGTTCTTTAATAGTAGTAGTATTGTTCAAATAAAGCTCCCCTAAACTTTTCATGCTCCCTCTGTTCTTTGGAAATTTCTCAAACTTTGAGCAATTAGAGAGATTAAAATCTCAACAAATTCCAAGTTGACAATGCTATATGGGAGTTCTTTAATAGTAGTATTATTTAAATGAAGCTCCATTGGGCTTTTCATATTCCTTCCATCGTCAGGAAAATTCTTGAACTTTGCAGAATTAGAGAGATCAAGAAACCAAATAGATTCCAAGTTGGCAATGTTGTTTGGGAGCTCTTTAATAGCAGTTCCGTTCAAATATAGTTCCCACAAAGATGTCATATTTCCTTGGATTTCAGGAAACTTGTCAAAGCTTGAACACTAAGACAGATCAAGAATTTCAAGAGATTTCTACTAGATGCTACTTGGGAAACCCTTATGCTTATGGGACCTATTCAAATATAAGGTAGTTAGCTTCTTCACAACTCCAACAGATGGGTGAATCATAATTAAGCTTACACAACGGTCAAGAATTAGTGTCTCTAAACTTGACATGTTTGAGAATCCCGTTATTTGAATAAGCTTCTTTCAAAAACTTAGAACAATGATCCTTAACCTTTTCAAGATATTGTACCAAAAGAAAATTTGTTTCAATAAAAGAAAAATCATTCAAAAATTTCAAATTAATATAAAGCAAATAAAGTCATTATTAAATTATAATAATAAATTTTTCCCTTGTCGTAGTTGTTTTTGTTGCTACACTTTGAAGTTCATCAGTGGGGTTGTCTCCATCAAAATTTGATGGTAAAAAATATAAAGGATATCCATCCCAACAAAGATACCCTAACTCATAAGAAGGAATTTCAAAATCCAAGCCAGATCATATTTGAGAAATATATTTCATTATAGCATCATACTTCTCTAGAATATCTTCATCCTCGAGATACTCGAGATTATTAGATAGAAATTTGAATTGAATGAACTTTGAGCAATCAAAATCTAGTCATCTTTGCAAAAACATTTGAATTGAAATGTACCCTTTTTAACTTAGACAAGTCCATGAATATTGTTTGAACTCCTTTTATTCCTTGAAAAATATTGAAGATAAGACAAACATAAATCAAACTAACTCTCTCTCTCTCTCTCTCTCTCTCTCTCCCTCCATATATATATATATATATATAGTTATGTTCTTATATAAGAACGATATTATTGAAGTTTATATCTTCAACTAGTTAGATCTTTAGTGATTTTTGCACTTAGCTTTTACCTTGTATGTTTTAAGTGTAAAGAACTCCGCATTACTTTGTCTCAAATCCTACGATCAAGTTAGGTGCATGAAACTACTACTAAGGCTACTAGATCTTATACATAACAAAAGCATGACATTTAAAACAATTTGCATGATCTAGATTACATGTTTAGGATGGTTACTTAGATCTGGATGTTCCTAGATCTAATCCTTACGATAAAGAATCCCATAAACCACTTTAGAAGTAAAAATGATCTTGCAAACCCATGATCTTCCACCTGATGACTCAACCTCGAAGCTTGACACTCATTTGAGGGAAGTCTGAAGGATGGAGGATAGGGCTCTCTCTCTGAAACATAGGGAGAATAATGAAAAAACCTGAATCCTTAATCCTGTAAGGGGTATTTATAAGGTTTCTACTTGGCTCAAGTGACTTAAGTCCATCTTGGGCTTGGGTCACTTAATCAAGCCTAAAAAAGGTCTTAATTGATTAACTAACCCATCAAGTTTCTAACTAATCAATAAGCCCGTTCCAAATATGTCATCCATTAATTCCTATGCAACCTTGTGCAATTACCAAAATGTCCTTATGCACATAAGTAAACCAAAATTTAATCTCATCATGATAAACTGTGTCATTAAGATCTATGAGTTTGAACGAGGACCATTGAGACCCATAGATTAATACTAGCTCTCTCATTATCCAATTTTGAAGTTGACTTAACGTACATTTTAGTATAGAAAGTCAAATGTACTCCAATACCCTATGTATATTACAATGAGACAATAAGTGCTCGAATATGTGACTTGCTATCCATTTTGTACAATCTCCTTATGAACCAATGTCTATAATCTAACAAGGTGAAAGCTATCAACCTCTCAAGATTACCTCTACCATCCTTGAATTGCAAATTTTCCTATAGTATGATCAACTAACATGTCCTCGCTCACATAGAGTTTATGTCAAGTTCAGCTTAAGGAATGATTATGACTATAGTTTACTTAAACACACATCTTTAGGATTACCCAAAGGTATACACTGTCTTAGAGTTTATGAGAAATCATGATGCTTCTATTGAGAATACCTATTGCAACTAGCTTCCATCAATAGTGACCAAATCCATAGGAAATATATAATCACTATAGGATCTCACCTATAGGCCAAAGTCACTGCTAACTTTGATACAAGTTCAGTATTCTTTCAAAGTCGAAAGACAATACAACATAGCAACTTAGTGAAGTTATGACTATTTAATAGTCTTACGTCATGACTTACCCCTAACCTAATGGTTAAGATCAATCATCTCTCCAATTAGAAGGTAGTACACTACAACCTCTAATGGATTGTTTACACTTTGAATTAACTATGAACAAATTATCAACTTGTAAGGAACACATAACTTGGATCTTCCATGTAATTTCTAATGCACCTAATTCATGTTCAATGCAAAAGATGCAGGTCATAATGCTCATAAAGAATAAATCCACATTTGTTATATCATGTCATACTTTTAAGGGGTTTATCATAACAATAAGTAGATGCTCAATATCATGGGGATCCCACAATCTGCTCCATTTGTTTGGTTCATCAAGAAACTTTTCACAAACAACTTGCTAATTCATTTGTTGTATCAAATCATGCATATGTATTCAATAGTTTAAAATAGTTACAAGACATTTATCAATTAAGTTCCTTACTCATTTTTCTACATAGAAATTGCAACCATCTAATATACTTGAAACAAATCTTTGCATTCACCTTTAAGAAAACATGCAATATTAAAGATCATATTCCTTTATGTATGATCTAGTCCTTCAAAGCTTATTTTAAGCACATTTTGAATTTTTGCTTTTGGTTATCTTTTCAATTTGCACAATCCACTTTCTCATTATGGTATTGACTTGTTAGATAAGAGAAAACCTAGAACTTTAAGAGCTAATAAAAGGGCTTAATAATAATATAATACCTTATCCTTAAAATAAAAGTTGAAAGGGAATTAAAGTTATTATTAAAGTTTCCCATATAGTATATTATACCTTATCCTTTCAATCTTATTCGTAATTGACAAAGGCTTCTCCAAAACTTCATATTTGCTTTCGTCCATGGGATGGACCCACATGATAGAAAATTGAGAAAACAATTTGTACCAGATCTTTCCTATACTCCATAATCTTTACCAACTCATCCAAACACCATCTTGGATACGCATAATTTGTAGAGAAAACAATTATGGAAGACCTTGATTCTTCAATGACTTTCAAGAGTTCCAGTGTAATTGCTTCTCATCTCTTAAGTTTATCATCCCTAAAAGTGCAAATACCCTTATTAACCAAAGTTTTGTAGAGGTGATTAGTGAAATTGTAGTGGTTGTCTTAACCTTTAAAACTCAAGATAACCTTTTAAGGGGTGAAAGTAATTGGAAGTTAAACTTGATTTAGAAGGTTTCTAAAAATTAGAATTAGATTTAGTCTCTACAAGTCAAAGAAAATATTTTATTTGAGTAGTTGTTTTTATTTCTATATTTGAGTAGTCAAGTCCTAGAAAGTTTCCATAGTTGTCATTTAGAGTTTCTATTTTGTTGAATGTGAGTATCTATAAATAAAATATTATGTAAAATTTGAATAAGAAAGTGATAGAAGACAATAAAATTTTAATTATCCCCAATTTTGTATTTTCCTTTATGTAATTGTTTGTGTTTCTCTTTCAACCCTATTACTCCAACAAATTGCTATCAAAGCCAAATGAAAAAGATGGCTAATGGGATGCATTTGTTTCAAGCCCCCAACTTAGCAAAGAAAATTCGATAATTTTAACATCAAGACAAAGGCTTTGCTTGGTTCACAAGCTGCATGGGAGGTTATAGAGAAAGGCTACAAAGAGACACAAGATGAAACCATTCTACCCCCAAATCAAATGGATTTTTTGAAAGATATGGGGAAGAGAGAGAAAAAACTTTTAACATCAACTATCAATCAATGGATGAAGGTACTTTTAGAAGATTTCAAATACAATCAACTCCAAGAAAGTCTGAGAGATATTACAAAATACATACAAAGAAGTTGATAAGGTACAAAAAGTTTGTCTTCAAACTCTTAGAAGAAAATTTTGAGTTTCCACTCAATCAATCAAGTGCTTCTAGTGCTTGAGTTTTTTTAGTCGCTCTTGCAAGCTCTTGAGCACAACACTTGAGTAGTCTCAAACAGTGTTTGGGTGCTCCCACCACTTAAGTGCCAATTTTGTATGCTTGAGCACTAGATCAAATTTAATTCAATAATTAAGAAAATTACTTTATGCTTAATTAAATTTCCTTAAAGTCCATATTAAGCCAAAATTTAGAATTATTAACCTTTTCCAAATTTTTCTATACTTGTGTTATTTATAATTGATCATGCTATAACATCGAGTCTTTAAAGGAGGGTAAGACAATAAACTAAAAAAATTCCTAAGTTAAGAAGAATGGAACAAAATCGTCAACTTAAATTAAGCAATCTAATGCACTAATAGAGGTAAATTCATATCAAAAGAATTTAAATAATATTGTGAAAATCACAAGGTTCATCAACCTTTAATGGTGTCATATTCTCTATAGCAAAATAGTATAATTGAAAGAAAACATAGAACCATCCATAACATGGTTCGAAGTATGTTGAAAAGTAAGAAGATGCCTAAAGATTTTTTTGCCAAAGCAATTGATTGTGCAGTTTATTAGTCATATTATTCTCCTAATCAAAATGTATGAAAGAAAACACCACAATAAGCTTGGAATTGAAGAAAGTCGGGTATTTTACATTTGAGAGTGTTTGGAAGCATTATTTGTGCCCATGTGTTGGATCAACAACAATCAAAGTTAGATAACAAGAGTAGGAAATATATTTTCATTGGTTATAATTCAAGCTCCAAAGGCTATAAGTTATATAATCCAAACAATGAAAATATTATTATTAATAAATATGCCAAATTTAACAAAGAAGAAGCATGAGATTGGAGTACTCAAGGAGGCAACTATGATACTCCTCTCCTCTATGAAGAAGAAGAATAAATAAAAGAAAGCTTGCAAGAAATTACTACTCACTACCTCTGTCAATTCACAAAGCTCTACAACATTATCTATATTATAAAGCTCAAGTAAAAGGATACCCACTTTTACAAGCCTATGAGAGATTTATGAAATAACAAAAAATAAAATAATATGACCCTCTTTTGTCTTTTCATAGATTTTGAAAAAAATAGGTTTTGAAGAAACAATTCAAGATAAAAGATAGAAAGATGCTATAAATGGGGAAATAAAAGTAATAAGGAAGAATGACACACGAGAACTAAAATCCTTTCTAAAAGGGAAAAAGACAATAGAAGTAATATAGTTATATAAACAAAGAAGAATGCAAAAAGAGGAGTAAAGAGATACAAAAAAATATTGGTGATTAAGCATTGCAAGTAACAAGGCATCCACAATGTGAACAAGAAATCATTGATTACATTATAAAGAAAAAAATTAATCTTTTTATGATTGAAGTAAGCACATTAATACAAAATATCATTTTATTAGAGAATGTATTATGAAGAAGGAAGTGCAATTAAAATTTGAAAATTCTCAAGATCAAAATATGGATATTTTTACCAAGCCTCTCAAGTTTGAAGATTTTAGAGGGTTAAGGATGCTAATTGGAGTAAAAAAAATCAAGTTTAAGAATGCATTTTGGGAATTTAAACTTGATTTAGAAAGTTTTAAAAATTAGAATTAGATTTAATCACTACAAGTGAAAGAAAATATTTTATTTTAAGTGATTGTACTAGAGTTTTTATATTTGAGTAGTTAAGTCCTAGAAGGTTTTTATATTTTGTCATTAAAAAATTCTATTTTATCAAGCATGAGCATCTATAAATAAGAAATTATGTAATATTTGAATAACAGAACGGTGGAAGACAATAAATTTTAATTTTCCTCAATTTTTATCTTCTTTTATATAATTATTTGTATTTTTCTTTCAACCTTATTACTCCAATAGGGATATTAGGGAACTTTTGAATGTTACTATGGAAGCTATTAGGGGACTCATGAAGACTAGCTATTAGGGAACATGTGGGAGCCATTGTTGGTTTCTCTCAACATCACAAGGGAGGGAACTTTTGAATGTTACTATGGAAGCTAATATTAGGAAACTTTTGAATGTTACTATGGAAGCTATTAGGGGACTCATGAAGGCTAGCTATTAGGGAACATGTGGGAGCCATTGTTGGTCTCTCAACATCACAAGAGTGTGAGGCTCGATTTCTCTTCAGACTTGAGGATAGCAAGCTGTTTCTTAGTAAAAAGTTGGGAAGGTAAGTGGCTTCCAATGACCTTCCTAAGCAAGAGCAACTTAAATATTAGTAGGTGGGCAGATAAGAAAGAAGGAAGCCTGAAATTTCACGAAGGGAATGGCAGCATTCTAGTCTATAAAAAGGAAAGGCATGTGATTCTTTTCTCTCCCATTCCTTGACATTCAACAATAGTGGATTACAGATGGGACAAAGTGGAAGAGAAAAAGTCTTTGGATACTTTGAATTTTCAAGGATTTTTGTGGAGGAGCTTCCATCGATCCCCCATGATAGTCAAAAAAGCTATTCCTCAATCATCGGTGGAACTGAATTGCAGCTGTCATTTTTTTTTCTTTTTTGATGTGATTTTCTTTTTGAATCTTCATTTGCTTTTATCATCATTATTGCAATGTCATTTTTCTTCGGTTTGTTAAAGCGCGCGATTTCTTTTATCATCATTTAGTTGTTTAGAAGGAGTTGATTGAACGACTTTCCTATTATATATATAAATAAAATTAAAATAAATATAACTGGATGACATAATTAATTGTGAATATAAGAAATTCCCTATTAAAAACAAATATTTTTTTTGTTGGTGATATGTATTATTTTTTTCTATACTTTTGTTGCTAGTAAAATAAATGCTGCTACACATTTTTTATTTATTTATTATTTTTACATCCCGATAGATAAATCAACTCATTGTTTTTGGAATAGGACATATTAGCGATATTTTTGAATGACTTGTACATAGCTTTATTTGTAATGTTTTTTCTTTTGTGATTAAGATTTATACATATATTTTACCATAATGATAAGTTTTTTTATATATTCTAAATAATTAATAACTATTAGTAATTAAATAGACAAGCACATACAAACACAGATGCATATTTATTTATTATTATCTACTTCTATATAATTATATTTATTTCTTTTCTTTTTCAGTTTCCTTTTCAAAATAATTTCTAAGTAGCCTTCCTTATATTGTTTATTTCTTTTATATAAATTTTTCATGCAAAATTCCTTGATCCATGTTGTCGTTCTCCACCCATTTAATTTTTAACCATATATTGAGTCACTCAAAGGCCACGACAATTAATATAATTATTTTTAATTACATATTTGGGTAAAGGTCAAAATTATAATCATAAAAAAAATTAATAAACATGAATAGAAAAGTGAATGAAATTACACAGAGGGGGATGAACTTGAAGAGAAAGAGGGTCTTAAGATGGTAGGTGAAAAGGGACTATGAAATTTTCATAGATTTCTATGGAAGAATATATGGGGAATTCCCACCTATAGTCAACAAAGTTGTTCAAATACAAAAAGGTGGGACGGTGAGCAATTGTGACTTCTGGCCTAAAATGCAGGTTGGAGGATTAAACACTTGTTGAATCCAAGTCGTTAAAAGTGCGAGTCTATGGGAACACACGTATTAATATTTATAATCAATTAAAATGTTTCAATTATAATTATTTTTTATTGATAAAGCACTAACTTATCATACAATTCTTTTGTAAAATTACACATAAAGAAAAGTCTCTCTTTTTTGCTTCATGCGTTGTTTTTAATTGGGGTTTAATAATATTTCTATTTTTTTAGCAGAGAAAATTGAATAATTTAATCTTAAAAGAAATTTATGGGTACAAGTATTAATACTATTGCCTCCAAAGACCATAAGTTATTATTTTAAAAAATTGAAAAAATAAAGGAATTCTTTCATGTAAAGTTTTTGACTTTTTTTTTTTTTTCTACTAAAGAATTGTTATACTCAACTTTAATTATAAAAAAAATTAAAATTTTCTGCTATTACTTTTTGTTTAAAGAAAATAGAAACTAAAAATAAAAGGAAAAAAATAAAAGAAAATAAAATAATTAGAAGTTTATGAATTAGTATTTTATACTACTTCAAACTTATTTTTCTTATTTCAATCATTTTGTGTAAAAATTAGATAATTTAGTTATATACATAAGTTTGTAATTAATATTAAATATATTTGACTTTCTTTTATATTTTTTATAATAAAATCATATATGAGAAATTATTTTTATTTAGGTTTTTTCTTCTTTCATTTAATGAAACATAATTGTAAATTTTGACAGAAGGAAGGGCATTGCTAAAAAATCATAGAAGTTGAAACCACAACAAATAGATATTTTTCACTCTTATTTCTTATTGATTCTCATCGTGTTAGGCAGTTATTTGCCTTCAATTTTTCTTCTATTGCTTTTGTTCTTTTTATGCTTTTGGAGTTGCTTTTCTCTATATATTTTTATTCCTCAAGTTCTCCTGTAAATATTAAAAATACAATAAAAAAATTTAATTGAAAAAATATTTCTTCAAGACTCACTTTTCTTACATTTTCTTTTCTTATCACTTTTCAATCTTTTCTTTTTTTAGTCTTCAATGATCATCATTTGGTCTTAGACTTTGCTTGCCTATAATCTTATTTGAATTCCCTTTTTTACTATTTTTATTATCTCCCATTTTATTATTACTATATATATATATATATATATATATATATAGTATACTAAACTAGAGAGGGAGACAAGGGTGGGACCAAACTATAGTTTTAAGCCTAACATAGTAAACAAACGTACAACAACTGGCATGCAAACATTCTAAAGTGATGAGAAGACAGTAAAATGACATACTGAGATTACATTTGTTATTTTGCTTTTAATTGCCTAGATTGTACAACAAGATATGTAGCAGACACAAATCTAAAGAAACCTATTATACACTGAATCAGAAGGGGATGCATTTCCTCCAACATACAACTGCATTATTTGAAGCCACTCACTGCCCTGATAATTAAAGAAAAGAATAATTGCCCTGATCCGATGATGAGCCCACATCCAAGGGATAGTTGTTGTAACACTATTTGTAATACCCACCTTGGAATTCCGCCACTTCCTGGAATATTAATTTTACTGATTCCCGTTTGTGTCACATTCCGAATCCTGCACAAAAGTTTAAGGACCAGAGTGGCTGAGTAGCTGATTTCAACAATTTGAGGAAAGAAGACCAGAGTGGACTTGATGGACTAAACAAAGTTTCCAAGGCCGTGCAATCATGAGCATCAATTTCTCGTAAAGTTGATGGAAGCTCCGGAATTTCTTGAAGCAACTTGTAGTGGCTGACATGAAGCTCTCTCAGCTTATAAAATTGACCGATATCACTGAAGATTGCTCCTTCCATCCCATCGCAATAACTCAAATCCAGTTTTTCTAAGGAGCGGAAGCCTTTCAGATTCCCCAAGTTCCTAGGAAACTTCTTCAGTTTTGGACACCCATGGGCGATCAGATCTTCAAGAAATTCCAAATCATAAATGGTGTGTGGAAGAGTCTCAAGGTCCTTGCAATTACTCAAATCCAAAGATCTAAGACGCTTTATATGTTGAACGGATGATGGTAACTCTTTTATAGCCGTTCCACGTAAATCGAGGTCTTTCAACTCTTGCATGTCCTCCATGATTTCCAGAAATGTCTCCAGGTTTGAGCAATGATTGAGATCGAGTCTTTTAAGGGACTCCAACCTACAAATGTTGCTTGGAAGACTCAGGTTTTTGCAGAAACACAATGAAAATAAAAAAAGTAGCTAAAGTTGATTGACTCTGCAAATTTGGGTCATTGACTGTCTTGATTTCAAGTTGTCAAGTTTGTACTGGCTTTGCATTACTATTGCAACACTACATACTATAGTTGAAACCAACATCAATGAGACTTAACGTTTAACAATTAAATTTTGCGAGCTAGAAGGTGAGGTCTCACTTTCCTCACGGCAACACTCACCAAGCCCTGAGCTTCAATAGCATCTGGAAACATGCATTCAATGCGGATGCCATAGTGTTTCTTAACAGTATCAAAGAATTGATATGTTTCCAGGTTGAACCTTCCGGTGTTCAAGCTGAACACCTTTAATGGATGACCAGCTAAGTAGCATCTTCAGCACCACTGCCAAAAAAACAGGAAAGGAAATATTAATATTTTTTTTCAGTACACAGCTTTGATTCTGATTCCACTAGTAAAGATGACGCAGAATATCACACATGTATTGATAAAAGAAACACAATATAAAGTACTTAATTCCATTCTGGTGGAAATCCCAGTTTTTCAATTGAACATGGAGTACCAGTACTGGATTAATCAGGTGATCTGTTTTGAAACAATTGTCAGATAACCATATATAGAACTTCAACTGTTGCACATTGTATACAACTTAATGATTCTGCACATCCCCATAAAAGTTCCTACTAGATCCAGTATAAAAGTATAAACCCAACCCCCCAAATCAGTAATGCTGGCTTTAAAATGCTAGCACTAAACTAATGGCTACAGTCAACTTGTTGCACACTTCCTCAATAATGAGTCGAAACACAGTCACGTTAATGGATATGATGATCTGTTGACAAGAGAACACCATTCCAAAAAGATATCTCATGTGTTTTCTAAAACCAGATCTATTAGAATATGTAACACAAATTTCATCTACCTCATACCTGCTTTTACAAAATCTGTATGTTTATATTGAGCTTCTCCTTTAACATCCTCCTCTGTTACAGGATGTACATGAACACCAAACTCGAATCAATGTCCTCCATAGTCAATTCGTACTCCTCATCCATCTTCTTCTTAACCAACTGAAAGACATAAATAGAAAAGCTACATTATTTTTTAATTTCAACAACAATAAAATCACTGCTTTGAAAAACCTCAGAGTGATGTAGAACAGCTGGAAACAGGATCTAATGATTTTAACTGTAGGGATTGGAACATCTGGACCACTCCCTTTTCAGCCCACATCTCCCACTCCCTCCCTCCCTATTTCTCCTCATAATTCACTGAGGGTTCAATTTCCTTTAACTCTATTTTTGTCTTCTCGCCTAAGCATACATTCCTGAGATGCCAAAGATAACTCCCTCCTTGTCAACTGCAAAGAGGAGTTGCATGGCCTCTTCACCTCGCAACAGCTTCTCCTGGAGTCCCACCACACCCCAGACATCCATGGACATTGGCACTTAACTGCCAAAATCATGAAAATCTATGCATTGCCCCAAACATTATATGAAAACTAGTTGCATATTATGTCAGAAAAATTCAAACCCCCAGCCCATATGCTATGGCCTTCAACTTTGCCAAAGAAATAGGTGTTATTTTCCAATGGTGTTAATCCCCATAACTGGAATGCAAATTAGATTGTACTTGTTTGTTCCAAAGGTATAAACTAACACATCCCAGGCAAACTGACCTTGTAGCTAACCAACTTTTTGTAGGTATTCAGAAAATGCAACTTGAACAATGATGCAGGTGTGATCGATTTACATTTACATATTTGAATCGTTAAAAAAGAAGCTGAGCAGCACATAGGAAGTAGTTCATTTAACTATATATTCATTATTTATAACTAGTGGCTTAAATTATGAACATTCAGTGAAAATTACCTGTAAACCCATTCATTATCATACCATACCAAGAGACCAACTTGATGAAGTTGTCATTCAGAGCAATTCCAGCCTTGGCATAAAAAATACTCGACCTGCCAAAGGGCAAGTGATTATACAATTCACTTGCAAAATAAGCAAAGTATTGAAGACGAGGAAGAAAAAGAGATATTGCAAGATTTGCCCCACCTGCAGTCTCCCACAAAGTCACTTGATACCACATCATCCTTAGTGTAACCAAGGATTTCCTTCAAATTTCCCTCATATTCCGCTCTGAAAGAGAATCAGATGGTTAAATTAATAAGAATATCTTGAGTTCTTCTTTTTCATCCTCTTTTCTTGCAAATCAGAAGGTGCAACCAGCCAAGAAAAAGAAATAAATAAATCCAAATCAGAATATGATAGAAATTTAAAAAGAAAAAATTGCTTCTAGCATAACTTCATAAGATTCCATTTGTATATATGAAAAAACTCTCACAAACACAAACATATATATTAGTCACACTATTGTGGAACTAACCATAAATAATGCTAACAAACATTGAAGAGTAGTTATGGAGCAACAAAATTCACTCTAGCTGCAGCTTTTAAGAAGAAATCATCCTCAAAATCGGTGGCATATATTGAAAGGTTGAGGCCTTAACTCAAGAGTAGATATGAATGGAGAGAGAGATTTGGATGAACTACAACAACAGAATGGAAAACATAAGAACAAGATGTAAGTTTGAATTCAAGAATGGTCTAAAAGTTGTCTCTGGTTCTGATTTATAGAAACATAAATAATTCTTGAAACATTGCTTAGTTTAAGTTGTTTCACTTTTTTGGCAGAGTACCATATCAACATAGATTCATCCTGAAACATGACCTAGGAACACAAATATATGGGAACAGAGAATGAAAGAATCAAGAGGAAACATACCTGTAACTTGCTCCTCCTGTAAGAGCAAATTGCCACTGATAGATGCAGCTTCTTCAAGATAAACCGCACACAATAAATACCCAGAAGCACATCTTCTCAAAAATGAAAAATTTTCAACACCTAGAAATGAATGGAGTTGAATTAGACCTAAAAGGTAAATAAATCCTTTGGTTCCAAAATAGAAGCCATAGGATAGAACATAATTCCTACAAAATTGGGGCAAAAAGATGGGCAAAAAATAGAAAAACCATATAAACCTGCCAGTGTCACTAGATCCCAAGGGTTTTACCGACCTAAAATGCTTCAGGCCTATATATTCTCCACCATCTAGAATCAGTAAATCAGGGGTTACCTAAGCACAGGAATGAGTTAAAGATCTTTGAGAAATGAATTTTCATATGGAGAAGTCTTTTTGTCTAAAACACAATGATATCCAACTAGGTGGATGATCTTCATACCTTTCCTATCTAAAACACCAGTAAAGCCTTTTGGGGCACTCTCAGGTGGAATTTTCATACCTACATTTAGGGCTTCAAATTACACCAACAATATCTTTGAGAAATCATCAAACTTAAGAGCTTATCTCAATCCATAAGAAAGAAAGAAAAATCAGCTAGAAAACCTCCAAATCGAAATTTCTACAGTAATGAGTGGACAAAAAAATGGAGAAGTCGTACCTGAAAAGCCTCCAAATCCTCTGGTGACTTGAAACCCTAGCAATTCAAAACCCTAGAGAAAACCATAAGGTAGAAAATAATAGAGTGAAATCGAAAAAATAAAAAATAAAACAAAGTGACAATGTTGAAAGAAAAAAATACCAAGCCGCATCCCACAATGCTTGAAGAATCAGCCAGCTATTACAAGAGAGAAAAAAAAAAAAAACAATGATTTCGGTACCGACAATGATGAAAGAGGAAATGGGTTTGGCAATCAAGGGTGAAGGGTAGAGAAGTGGGTTTGGCAACCAAGCCAAGCAGGAGAGAAATGTTGCAATTTATATATGGGTTTTATGGTAGCGGTCTGGTGGCGTCCTGGGCCATAAACTGTTATAGTAGAGACGGTGAACTAGAACACTCACAGGATCAAGACCAAGCAACTTTTGATTGGCAAGAGCTACAACCTGCAGAAAACAAATGAGATCATAAAATTAGCATAAACTGTTAATTGATAAAAGAGATGGTAGAAGTATAACAAGCACAAGAATAAATCCTTACGGCGAAAGCCTCATTTATTTCATAGTAATCAATTTGAGAAGCCTTCAGGCCAGCATTAGAAATAACTTTTGGTATTGCAAGGGCTGGGGTAGTTGTAAACAACTCAGGTGCCTGCCCAAGCCAATCATGTTTTAGTATCAAGTCATCTGTTGTCATATCAAGATCAAGACAGATGTAAGTTAACTTGTTAATAGTACCTGAGTAGCATCACCATATCCTGCAATCTTAGCAATCACTTGGAGTCTAAGCTCAACTGCCTTCTTACCGCTCCCTAGCACTAGTGTAGCCGCACCATCACTGTCCACAAGTGAACAGCACCAACTTACAGCGAAATGGTTGGCAACACCTCATGGGTTGACATGCCTGGTTACATAGAAATATACAACAGAAATCTATCAAAGCAATATCTGGGTTAAACTAAAATCTGATGAACTAAAAGAATCACTATCTCTTTAGTGGGTTAACAAAAAGGTATATGCCCCTAACTTAGGTGTTTAGATATGAAATTTAGTTATTTATTTTCAAAGTGAAGCCCTATATAAACAGAATTGTATACCAAACCATAGGAAACAAATGTGCAAATATTCTGAAATAATAAGATCACAATGATGTCAATGAAGATGGATTGCATAAAGCAAAATTCCAACTCACATTGTTTTGAATTTTAACCCAATCGAGTGAAAGCAAGAATTGGTTGTATACATCCTTGTCAGATAAAAGCTTCCGTAATACATCACCACTAAAAATACGAGAATAACAACATCTGTATACCGAAATTTGAGAATACTTCACCCTCCTCCTAAAGCCATTTAGATGAAAACTATTTAGTACAATGGAGTAATAAAACTAAGTCTTTTAGCCATTTAAATCACTTAATCAGACAATATAAACTAAGAAGAGAAAGGAAGGTGGCGTACCAAAAGCTTGAGATACATGTTTAGTGTCTTCTACAGTAAATCCGTTGAACAAATTTGTAGAGAAGCTTCAACAATTTATGTATATGGTTCTCTTTATCATCTTGGGAGGCATAGTTTCTCTGTCCATCAGCATTAGTATCTTTTGCAATCCAAACCCATGGGCCAACATTTAGATGAGGGATCATCCACTAATCCAAATCCATCATCACAACAATTCACGTCATATATTGAATTACAACCATCTATATGAACAAAGTAAAAAATAAACAAAGATGATTTACCTATAAGTCAAGTCATTCTTATAGAATTTGTTAATATATATATATATATTGAAATTAACAACAAAAATAGAGAAGATATTTGAACAAAGAGGTTTTTTTTTTCAAATAAAAAAAAAATAAATAAAAGCTAAATTATAAATTAAAATTAAAACTAATAAATTCTAAAAAATCATCTTTAAAAAATTAAAATAATATCTAAAATAATAAAATCTAAGAGAAGTTATTTTTATTTTTTTAGATTTAATTTTATTTTTATTTTTGTATGTCTATTATTTTTTTTAAGGAAGAAAAGATGTGTAGATTAGAAAATTATAATTGTTTTGTTAATTTTTTTCCTATGTTAAATGATTATGTATTTATAGATAAAACTACAAACTAACTTTTATTTAAATCTCATTCAAAGTTATAACGATTCAAAAATAGATATTTTAGTTATTTCATAAAATAGGCATACCTACCAAAAATGTAACTAGGGTATACATATCACATATGTATCTAAGTAAAAAAAAAATGAAGAATGTAATTAGTATGTGAAAAATGTGATCAAGATAGAAAAAGATGAAAATTGTGATCTAGGTACAAGAATATGATTAGGGTACAAAAATGTCATTATAATGTCAAAAATATCATTAGCATATAAAAAATATGACTAAGGTAATAAGACAAAAAAAAAAATGTGATTAGGGTGTGAAGAATATAATTAAAGTATAAAAAAAAATGTTATAATGAGATGAACAACATGATCAAGGAACGAAAAATATGATTAGAGCATAAAGAATATGATTAAGGTACAAAAAAAAATTATGGTTTAGGTATAAAAAAATACGAGTGAGATTAAAGTATGAAAAATGTGACTAATTAATTTATAATTAGGGTCAAACTTGGACCAAAATGGGAGACAAATAAATACTAATTCTTGATTCAACCAACTTGACTTACATTTTAAAAACATATGATAATTTTTAAAACTTGAATATAAAATTAATTCAAAAGTCTTTTTTTTTTTTCACCTTTTGTTAATCAATACATGCTTTCCATTTTTTCCTTCTAAATTTTGGACTTAAAGACTTCTAATATCTAAATATGCTCCTTTCCTTCCAATAACTCATTCCAAAGATTAGCTTTTGAGAATTCCTAACACATTTTTAACAAAAACAAAAAGAATTTAGGTCTTTGAGCCCAACAATTGGGGATCTCAATTTTTTCTTGAAATTTTGGGATAACTAAAAGCAAACAAATTTATAAAATTAAAAATTAAATAATAGAAAAGAAAAAAAAAACGGAATATTAGTCTAGTAAATGAAAAGAAAGAAGACGTACCTTATAGGAGGGTGAAGAAAAGTGTGTTAGGTTGAAAACTAGAGAAGTCTTGATTTTTTGTTGTGTGGGTTCTCTGCATCATCAAGACTTCCCCTTAACATTGAAATCTGTATTTCACTCAATAACCGAGGCCAATGGTTGGTGGCATTGGAATCTCTGTTCAAGATGTTGGTTTTATATATAAGATGAAGCCCACACTCTTCCACTTTCTCTCGGTTACCATGAAATGAAGCCTTCATATGTCTCCATTCATTCGACCAAACCTCATTCTTAATACCAACCTTAGGATAAAATGCCACCAAGACTCCATTTGATTCACCACCATTATAGCAACATCTAAGGCTACACCCGAGTAGACCCCCGACCTCGGATTCAGATAAGTAAAAATGATGGAAGGTCAATACACAACGAATAAGAACTTCATTGAATTCAAAAACAGAGCATAAGGCAAATCCCAAAAAGTTGTTATCCTCCCACCAATTCTCAGGAAGCTCTACTACTATTTCAGATCCTTTTTTCTTATGGCTTATCCACTCCGGAATTCCATTATTTCCAGGCATTAAAATTTTGACTCCGTTCGGGAAAAGGAACCTGGGCTCATACTCCTGTAAGAAATATTAGTGTAAATCTTGTGTTTTTGTCAAAAAGAAAAAGGAAAAAAAAAAAAAAGGTTAAATTTCTTGAAAATCATACCTCAATTGCTGATTCGAAGCACTTGAACAAGGATAAACCAAGTGAACTTGAAGGACTTGATAAAGTTTCCAGGCAAGGACAACCATGGGCATCAAGAAATCGTAAACTTTGGGGAAGCTTTGGAATTTGTAGAAGCTTCTGGCAGTGATTCAAGTGGAGGCTTCTCAGTTTAGAAAGCTGAATGATGTTGGCAGGTATGCTACTAAAATGGTTCCCATCCAGAGATAAGTTTTTCAATGATGAAAGGTGGCAAATATGATTGAGGAGCTCTCCTTCCGTTAGACTGCAGTTACTTAGAGATAAATTTTCCAGTGAAGATAGGTTCCAAAAACCACTAAGGATTCCTTCTTCCATTAGATTGCAGTTACGAAGAGATACAATTTTCAATGAAGATTGGCGCAAAATATCACTGAGGATTCTTCTTTGAATTGGGCTGAAGTTACCTACGGAAAATACTTCCAGTGCATATAGGCGGAAATAATCACCGCCGATGCCTCTGTCGTCTCTTGTACATGATTCTACCAGTGATGACAGGGAGGAAACATGAGGGTTAAGGACCTCTCCTTCCACTACGGCGTGCCGCCAGATTACTCTTTGCTTTATAATCCAACAAGTTAGATGCAAAGATCCCACTAGCTTCACCTCCACTCTCTCCAGTTTTGGACATTCTTGGACATCAAGTGTTTTAAGAGAGCTCAAATTGCAAATGCTATTCGGAAGACTCACAAGCTCTGCACAACATTTCAAATTCAAGTGTTTAAGAGCCTTTAGACGTCCAATTGAGGATGGAAGCTCTTCTATACCTGTAAAACTCAAATCAAGCCTTTTTAGATTTTCCATATCATCTTTGATTTCTGGAAAGCCCTTTAAATTTGAACATCTCTTCACAATGAGAGTTTCAAGAGAGCTCAAATTACAAATGCTCTCCGAAAGACTTCTTAGGCTTTTGCAATTAGACAAATCTAGGTGTGGAAGAGCCTTTAGATGTCCAATTGAGGATGGAAGCTCTTCTATACCTGTTTCCCTCAAATCACACCTTTTTAGATTTTCCATATCATCTTTGATTTCTGGAAAGCCCTTTAAATTTGAACACCTCGCCAAGATGAGAGTTTCAAGAGAGCTCAAATTACAAATGCTCTCCGAAAGACTCCTTAGGCTTTCGCAACTAGACAAATCTAGGTGTTGAAGAGCCTTTAGACGTCCAATTGAGGATGGAAGCTCTTCTATACCTGTAAAACTCAAATCAAGCCTTTTTAGATTTTCCATATATATCATCTTTGATTTCTGGAAAGCCCTTTAAATTTGAACACCCCGCCAAGATGAGAGTTTTAAGAGAGCTCAAATTACAAATGCTCTCCGAAAGACTTCTTAGGCTTTCGCAATTAGACAAATCTAGGTGTTGAAGAGCCTTTAGATGTCCAATTGAGGATGGAAGCTCTTCTATACCTGTTTTCTCCAAATCAAGCATTTTTAGATTTTGCATATCATCTTTGATTTCTGGAAAGCCCTTTAACTTTGAACACAACCTCACAATGAGAGTTTTAAGAGAGCTCAAATTGCAAATGCTCTCTGAAAGACTCCTTAGGCTTTTGCAACTAGACAATTCTAGGTGTTGAAGAGCCTTTAGACGTCCAATTGAGGATGGAAGCTCTTCTATACTTGTAAAATTCAAATCAAGCATTTTTAGATTTTCCATATCATTTTTGATTTCTGGAAACCCCTTTAAATTTGAACACCCCCCCAAGATGAGAGTTTTAAGAGAGCTCAAATTACAAATGCTCTCCGAAAGACTTCTTAGGCTTTCGCAAAAACACAAATCTAGGTGTTGAAGAGCCTTTAGATGTCCAATTGAGGATGGAAGCTTTTCTATACCTGTAAAACTCAATTCAAGCTCTTTTAGATTTTCCATATCATCTTTGATTTCTGGAAAGCCCTTTAAATTTGAACACCCCTTCAAGATGAGAGTTTCAAGAGAGCTCAACTTACAAATGCTCTCTGAAAGACTTCTTAGGCTTTTGCAATTAGACAAATCTAGGTGTTGAAGAGCCTTTAGATGTCCAATTGATGATGGTACTTCTATAATAGCCGTTCTTCTTAAATTAAGCACTCTTAGTTCGTTCATATTTCCCTTGATTTCCGGAAAACTCTTCAGCTTTGAACAGCCCCCGCAAGAGAGACTTCGAAGACGTTCCAATTTATGAAAATTCCTTGGAAGACTATGAAGTCTTGTGCACCCTATTATATTCAAGAAAATAGTTAGATAATAACTCTAATAATAATAATGGTGATGGGTGAATTTTGAAGTAACTTTATACAACCTTTGAGAATTAGAATCTCCAAATTTGGTACACTCGAAAAGTCCGGGATTTCAACGAGATCCTTTGAATAACTAAGGTTGATGACTTTCAACTTGTCAAGAATCTAAAACAAAATAACATGCCTTAATAGATAATTTTTTAAAAACTTTAACATGAATATAAAAATTATTAATGAAATAACAATAAAAATATTACCTCATTCTCTTTCCAAAGTTGCTTTATGCTGCTATGGATTAAATCAAGTTCTACAAGATTCTTTGCATGAAAATTCCTTGGTAAGCATTGTAAACGGTATCTCTCAAAATGGAGATATCTTAACTCAGAGGAAGGAATTTCAAACTCCTCGGGAAGGTCCACCTCAAAATAATCCAAACCATCCTGCATATGATAGACTTTGAGCAATCTAAGACTTTTCATCTTCGCGAAAAAATTTGCAGAAAATTGTATTTGGTTTGATATAGAAACTCCTACAAATAGTCCTTCAATTGCTTTAGTCCCCTACAAAAAATAAAAGCCAATAATAAGCCAAGAACAAGGTGTACAAAAATTAACCAAATTATATAGATATACAATTTCTTAAACAAGTTACATTTTGCTCTTACCGTATTTCCTGTTAACACGCTCTCAACATCTTTAGGATCCCAAAGTCTACTCCTTTTTCCAGGCTCTTGAGGATATTTGTGAGACTCTTTAAGACCTTCTTGACGAACAACTTCCTGACCCATTTGTTGTAATAAATCATGCATATCTAACTTGTTTTCTGAAATAGTAATGAGACATCTATCTTCTAGAACTTTTATTACAACCTTTGCACCACTTCCTAATATTCTTGAAACAAAATTTTTGTCTTCTCCTCTAAAAAAACATGCAATATCCAAGAATACACCTTGTTGTCTACCATCCAATTTATCATAACTTACTTTAAGCACATTGTAGACTGTTATGTCAGGCATTTCTTGTAGTTTCTGCAATTCACTTTCCCATTCCTCTGTTGACTTCTTAAAGAGAAAGCGACCCAAAACTTTAAGTGCTATTGGAAGGCCATCAGCATACTTTACTATGCTATCTGAAAGGCTTTCAAATTTGGGTATGGGAGTATTTTGCTTAAAGGCCCACCAATTAAAAAGTTCAACAGATTTTTCATGATTCAATTTTTGCACCTCATAAATTTCATTTACTTCATGTAGTTCTAACAAATGTTTATCTTTAGTTGTTATGATGATTATACTTTTTGCACCATACCAACCATATTTTCCGGCCAAGTTTTCTAATTGCATGTAGTCGTCCACATCATCGAGAACAATAAGGACTCTTTTCAATCGAAGCCTCTGCTTTATCACATTGATTCCTTCCCTAATACTGTTGAATTCTGGCTTATTACGGTGATTACACTTTAAGGTATCTTGAAGAAGTCTCTTTTGTAATTTAAGTAAACCATCTTCACGTTGCCCCCCAACATTTTCAAGAAAGCTACTACCATCAAATTGAGATGAAATATCATTATAAATAGCCATAGAAATGGTAGTTTTACCGATTCCACCAGTTCCATAGATTCCAACCATGTGAACCTCATCCAACTCAGTTTTTATAAGTGATTTTAATTGCTCCAAATGAAAGTCCATTCCAACTATGTTGTCACCCACATGTAAAGGCTTACGGTTCAATTTTGTAATGATATCTTCACAAATACTTTGAATAAAGTCTGCCTCAGATCTACCAATCATAAAGTACATAGGATTAGAATTAATTACAAATATAATCAATATAAAAGAAATTTGAACAATAGAATGTAACAGAAAAAAAAAATCAAACCAATTTATTAAATTACTTATTTAAGTACATTCTAATTATTCCTACCTATAAATTCAAGTAAGAAAAAAATGAAAAATATAAACTTTAATTGCTCACTTGGTTGACGGGTTCAAATTGAAGTCGACTAATATAGAATATTACAAGACTCCATGATAAGGCATGCTATAATCATAACACAAGTAGAGATAACTATTGATTGAAGAGAATTGTTAAGAACTCTCTGCCATACTCTTACATAACTTTCTTTCACCCTTCATTTAATAAAAAGATCCTTTGATTCCCCATTCACTTGTTTCTATATTTTATCAACTTACCATTTGTTTAAAGATTTGTTTGTTGATTAAAAACCTTGAATGTAATTGAAAAAGATTTGAAAGACTTCTTAGAGAAAATTAACATAAGGGAATGGAGACTCATTTTTGTTAGTGCTTCTCACAATGTTGTCATTATAAGAATAAAGCTAGTAAAATAATCCTAAATAAACATTGTAAGAGGTTTTGGGAATTAAGCATAGGGCTAACTGACCAAACAATCGGTGGAATGGACTTTTTATTATAAAAAAAAATGTATCATTAAGATCACAAAACAAGCTACCCAAGAAAAATATCATATTGAAAACATGATCATTATAGCATAGCGAATTTGGACGAACAATTCTATGCACAAAAACTAGGAAAATTGAGACTCTAAGTAATAAAGGAAGGTGCATGGAAATCGTTGTAGTGAGTGAGCATGGAATTCATTGGCAATACAAAATCACAAATGTCTTTGCAATATAGAATGGTTAAACATTATACTAGGCTTGTGTCTATAAACTGCAAATCTCTAAAAAGTTGTGACCATTCAAGGTGTCATAAAATAACTGTAATATAGATGATAGACTATAGACAAGATGTAGGAATCCCAAAGAAACAACAAAATCCTTCATGCAAGAAGGCCTGCAAACTATACTTTTGAGCTAGTGTTAAAATTGGTTCAAGTTTAGACACTCTTTAAAAAAATCTCTTACTAAAGGTGTTCATTAAATTAAAATACAATATTAAGTATTTAAAGCTTTAGATTCTGAATATATTAGAGTGGATAATGATGATGATGATAACAACAATAATAATAACATAATGATATTATTAGTAATAGTAATTTTAATTAATATTGATAGTATTTATATTATAAGTAGTAACATTAACAACAACAACAACAATAATAATAATAATCATTATTATCATCATCATCATCACATGAAAGAACAAAAAGATAAATATGAAAAAGATAAAACAGAAAAAGTGAAATGAAGGAAAAAGATAAATAAAAAATAAATAAATGAAGCCATTTGGACTTTTTTTATTATTATTGATCAAATATTAGTCAAATATTTAGTAGTAGTTTTCCTATAGAAAAAGAAAAATATGAAAAAAGATAAAATAACAAATTAAAATGGAATAAAAATAAAAAAATAAATTAAGCCATTTTGACTTTTTTTTATTGATCAAATACCAATTAAATATTTAGTAGTAATATTTCCTCCAACCCTAGATCCTTACAAGAAATTAACATGTTAATCATGATTCACTTTAATTATGTATCCAAGGTACTCTAAGCAAAATCCTCTCTCAATTCCCTCCCCTTCCTCTTTCCAAATTGTCCTTGTCCTTACACTACTAAATTATTTATCTGACCATTTTTATTAACAAAATAAGAGAATGATTTACTTGTAGATCTCACCGTGAAATCAAAGGTCATGTTACCGCATGTACATGTGAAAAAATAATCAAAAGGGTTGAATAAAGTAAAATCACGAACAAAATTTTGAAGATAAAAATAAGTAAAACCACATGAAAGTATAGGTAATAACTAAAATGTATGTTGGAATATTGGTCATAGACCAATCAAACCTTGATACAATTACTATTATTTCATATAATAACGATAATTTAGATTAAATTAAATTAATATTTGTGCATTTTCAGGCTTTATACATTTTATTTTATTTTATTAAACTTAAAATGATGAAGTTAATATACATGAAATCATGGTGGTGAAATGTTAAATGTTTTATATTGATAAAATCTCGTAGTTCAGATTTTTTTTTTTTTTTTTTTAAATACTTTGAATAAAAAACTTCACCATCTTGCATAAAATAAATTGGTCATATAATTAAACAAATAGAAAGAAAAAGCAGAAGGGTAATATATCTAATATTAAGTAGATTTGATTCAAAAATGGACCCGTAAAGCTTCAATCCAATCATAAACTTAGGCTAGTTTAGAGTTTCTCAACCAATTCATGTATTTTGTTTAAAATCTGATAGTGATAGCATGGAGTAAGTTTCCATATAAATAGAAAAATATAATTTTCACATAGGAAATATACTCAGCTTTGTAATTATTAAAGTAGGATAAAATTTATATAGTAGAGGTGAAAAGAAGTATAGTTACTGATTCTGCAGATGATGAAATCCAGATAGGTTGGCTGCTGTCATCAAGGCATTCTTCCACGTTTCTATTGTCTTCTCCTTCTCTTGATCTGCATCTTTTGCGTGCTCCAAAAATGCATCTTTAAAACTTCCTCCTTGTTTTCGTACATCTGTTGGCTCCACATGGTAGAAAACCGGCAAAACCACAGATCCCTTTTCTGTCTTACAGTCAATGATCTTTACGAGTTCATTCAAACACCACTTGGAGTCAGCATAGCGTTTTGAGAAAATAATAACAAAAATCTTTGATTCTTCGATGGCTTTTGAGAGATCTGATGCGATGTCTCCTCCTTTCTCAAGTTCCTCATCATCTCTGAAGGTGTGAATTCCATTTGCAACCAAATTAGCATAAAGATGACCAGTGAAAGTCTTGCGGGTATCTTCACCTCTAAAACTTAAGAACACATCATAAGTATGAGGATTAGAAGAGGAAGATGACGCTTGTAGGGTGCTGATAGAAGCCATTTCTGAACTGGATCTGGCAAAGTTACAAGGAGGCTAAGAACGAAAAGAAAGGGTCTTTGGTTGCAAATGACTGTTCTTCTCCTCTGGCAAGCAATTTTCCTTTTTATTGGGTTGGAGGCAAGAGGAAAGAATGAAAGTTCATGGAAGAAGAAAGAGAAATACAGTTCGAGTCCACAAGCTAAATTGTCCTATTCCAATTGTGGGGCTGCCAGTACTTAAATTACTTTCAATGGAAGCATTTTCCCTAAAAATATTTATGTGAGAATCATTAATCAGGTGATTTTTTAGAAGTATTATAAGTAATTTTTAAATTTTTTAAAAGTATTTTTTAAGATCTCCCTTGGTTTATGCATTGTTTTTAATTAAGGTTTAGTAATACTTCTAATTTTTTTGGCCGAAAAAATTGAACAATTTAATCTTAAAAGAAATATGTGGATACAAGTAAGGAAGAAAATATCGGGATATATCGCCGATATATCGTGTATCGTCGATATATCGTGTATCGAGAGGGGTCGACACGATATTTCATGGAGAAAAATTGGAATGGAGATATTTCCTCAAAAATCGTCAATATATCGACGATATATCGACTCGGGGAAATAAATCGGCGATTTTGTGAAAAAATTGCCTCTAGTGGCAATAAATCGCCGATAAATCATATGAACTAGTATATTTTGACTGTGAAATATGTTTATTTAATACAAATTATTGATATTTAATGAAATGAAATATTTTATGTGACTTTGTAATAAGAACAATTACAAAATTAACATTTTTTATAGATCGACATGATATAATTACATCTAATATCGTAAATTATATCATATGTATATCAGATTTTTCAATAAAATAATTTTAAAATGTCTATTATACTTCTAATTATATTATTATGAGATTTTTCTTATATTTTTATAAGTTTTTAACAATTTTAAGTCTATCGATATTTTTTTTCTAAAATATCCACTAATATATTTCCGATATAACCGTAAAATCGAAGTATCGATATATCCGTGATTATCGATATTTTTATCATTGGATACAAGTATTAATACTATTGGCTCCGGTGACCATAAGTAATTAGTAAAAAAAATTGAAAAGATAAAAGGAGTTCTTTCACGAAAAGCTATGGACCCTTTTTTTTTTTTTTTTATTAAAGAATTGTTATAAATTCAAGTTGCTTTTGCTCTGCCCAAGAATGCATGGTGACCCTTTCATGAATGCTGGTACCCATGTGGCTTATGGGACGTTTTCAATGAATCATTGTCCTTGTGCATGAGTTGCACCCGTGGAGAGTGAGATATTTAAAAATTTTCTATTTGAATAGAAAATAGTCTCTGAAGATCCTTTTTCTCCTGATTATTTTTGGACAAAAACAGGCTCCAAGCTTATTTTCAAGACTAATGTACCATAAAGAGTGGGAAGGCCACTTGCATTGTAAAAATATATCTACAATGGAAAGAAATTCACTAAGGTTCTTGATGTTTTAAATAATTTTTAATTTTCATGATTTGTAGGAGGTGCAACTTGCTTATGATATAAATAAATGCAATAATGATTGAGGTAGGGAGTTAAGGACTTTTATATGGTATCTTAGAATAATGTTTAATTATAATTATAATTTGATTAGATGATCTTGATAGTTCAAAGCAAAGAATTCAATTTTTGAATTAGTATTTGTGAAGTAAAAATTGATATTAAGGGTAATCTTGATAAGTAATTACACTATCATATTATATTACGAACACCAATTAATTTGTGTTTTGCCTTATTCTGATTTCATAGGATATTGAAATATAATTGATTATATTTAGTGAAATGTTGAATTAACTTTGTAATAAGATTATAAGAGAGTTATCATTTTTGTATGAATCCCGATAATTCTCATTTGAGCACTTAATTCATGGTGGTACATTAGTTTTGAGGAATTTGGATTTAAGATTCATAAGTGTACATAAAAGTGTTTTGATAAAAGCCTAAGGTTGTACTAAATCTTATAAATTGGTTTTTTACTTTTGACTGATTAGTTAATCAAATTTGTATTAATTAATTAATTAAGATTTAAGTAAGTTAAATTAAGTAATCCAAACTCATTTTGAGTTTAAGTCACTTAAAGCTCATACAAAACTTTATCAATACTCATATATTTTTATTATATCTCAAATAATTAATATCTATAAACATTGAGAGACATACATACAAAGGCACATACATGTTTATTTATTTTACTAATTTATAGGTTTTTACGTCCTTCTATGTAATTATATTTATTTATTTATTTATTTTAGTGTAAAAAAAAGGTCAAAGATGTTTATTTTTTAAATAAAAATAGAAAGTTATTTTAAACTATGTCTCATTTGAGAGTTTTTTAAAATAAAAATAAAAATTATTTTAACAATGTATAATGATATTATTATAAATTTATTTTTTTTTCTATTCTCATTTCCATCGTTACATGACCTTAAAAAATTAAAAATAAATAATAATTTCAACCTAGCATTTTTAGGTGCATCGAAACACACAAATTAATATTATCAAATTCGTATATGTTTAATCCCTATTGAGAGATAAGTGGCTTCCATTGACTTTCCTAAGCAATTTTAATCATGGTAGGTAGATAGGAAGAAAACATGTTGAAATTTAGTAATAAGAGTCAGGAAAATAGGAAAAGAATGTGATTCTTTCTTTCCTAAAGGGAGTAGTAATAAGAGTCATGAAAATAAGAGAAGAATGTAATTCTTTCTCTCCTGAAAGGGATGTGATTCTTTCTCTCCTGAAAGGGAGTAGTAATAAGAGTCAGAAAAATAGGAAAAGAATATGATTCTTTCTCTCCTGAAAGGGAGTCAGGAAAATAAGAAAAGAATGTGATTCTTTCTCTCCTGAAAGGGAGTAGTAATAAGAGTCAGGAAAATAGGAAAAGAATGTGATTCTTTCTCTCCTGATCTTTTTGACATTCAATAATAGTGGGTTATAGAGAGGATGAAGTTGAAAAGAAAAAGGGCCTTTGGATGGTAGGTGTGAAGGCAACATGAAATTTCCACATATTTCTATAGAAGAATTTTTAGGGAATGCCCACAGGATAGTCAACAAAACTTCCATTGTACTTCTAGTCATTAATGCAATTACAATATCCATTTTTCAAATGAAAAATTGTAAAATAAAATTAGAGAAGAAAAAAAAAGAAATAAAATAAAATATAGAATTAAAATTAATAAATTATTTTTATTTTATTTATTTAATTACATAAAAATATATAATTTTATTACTAATTTTAATTATATTTAACTTCATTTATTATTTTTTATAATACAACCAAATATCCATCATTTCTTCTTTCCCTACAACCTTTTGAAAAACAAACATAATCACAGTATTTCATTATGTGGCTTACCGCTTTGCATGTAGGTGGGTGGATTAAAAGCTAATATAGGTAGGTGTACTCTCCACTAATTTTTTTCTCACTTTTCTCTCTTATTCATCTTTCTTACATTTGATTTTCTTTATCACTTTTTCAATTTTCTTTTGTTTTCTTTGGTTGCAAATGACTGTTCTTCTCCTCTAGCAAGCAATTATCCTTTCTTTTGGGTTGGAGGCAAAGAAGGAAGAATGAAAGTTCATGGAAGAAGAAAGAATAATATTGTTCGAGTCCACAAGCTAAATTGTCTTATTCCAATTGTGGGGCTGCCAGTACTGCCTATTTTCTCAGATTGCTTTTAGATGGAGTCATGGCGTGTTCACACTGGCCTCAATAATGAGACTTGCGACTCTGGATTTCAATTTTTTTTTCTTTTTTTTTTCACTCTCTCTCATTGTACTTTTATTTCCTTTCCTTTGCTCATTCTTTTACATCTATGCCATGTCCATGTTTCTTGCATTCTTTCTTTTTGATTTATTCCTTTCATTTTTATTTGATGCTTTTATTTTCCAATGAAACTGTGAGACTTACAGTCCGTTTAGAAGTATTTCGAAAAACCATTTTAAGTTTTAATATGAAAAGCATTTTTGAAGGAAAATAAGGCATTGTATGGACCTCGTGTTTCGGCTCATGCGCTTTCACTTGATAGCGAGCTCGATTTTGATTTTTAAAAAATTGATTTATTGTTTGAAAAATGATTTGGAGTCGTCATTTATTTTTGTTTTATTTTTTAAAGGGTAAACAAAACAAGAAAGAAAATCGTAAGTGTAACTCCTTATTTTTGAAAAGATGGTCTGTGAAAAATCGGATCGGGCTCGAGGATCAGGTTACTTATCGAGAAAGTACGGTAAAAACCGTAACACCCCTCTAAGTCCCTAAAGTCGGGTATTTACTAATAAAATGAAATAATCATGACAATTGATGAGTAAATCAACGAATATCAAATGAAAATCACAACAAAATACCCGAATGAATATGAGAGGCAATGAACGTACATGAGTGATGACTTGATTTATTTTATGGGAAGCAAATGTTAGTGAATAAACACATAATAACTATGTGCATATCATAGGATAGAATAAATCAATAACATATAGCAATCAAATCAATTAATCAATAAAAAAATCTCATATGTCGGGCCTCCACCAAAACCCGTTTATTTTTCGCGTGAATTAATTTCAGAGATTCCATTATTCAGGAATTACAAAATTGAGTTCACGCTTAATTGAAAAACGTTTTAAAAACTAAGAAAATGTAAAGATTGCTTGCCGAATGGGAAGTGGCAGCAACTTTTATTAAAAAAAAATGTGATTTTTGGAACCTAAAACTATAAGGATGAGAATCTGAAAAAAAACTAAAATTATTTGAAGGGTTTAGAAATTGGAAAACTATTTAAAAGCTAGAATTTGAAAAAGATTTGAGAAATAGGAGTGTGAGAGATTATTTGTAAAAACCAAACAAGAATGAAACAGAGGGAGGGGGACACGTGGCTCAAAGGTGGCCCATACTAAAGGTGGCCATGCATGGCCTGGTAGGAATGAGGGCCAGGGATGTTTGCTCAACTTGCAGATTCCGAGAATCATGGCCGGCGCGTCGTCACAGGAGGTGATGCTCTTTTGGAACCTCTTGATCGAGCCTATGATCGTCGTCGATGTTTGTGGGATCCTCACTAAAAAGTGCCACGCGGCTCCCTCTCCCTTAGACACGCGGACGGTTCCCCTTGCTACGCATGGCACAGCTAATTCCACCCGGACGGGAATCATCGCTCATTCCACCCGGATGACTCACAGCCGCCATTATATCCGGCCGACATTCCACCTCAGCCGGATATCTCATATCCGGATTCGGTCGACGTTCCACCTTCTTTGGATATTTCACATCCGGCGCCTTCCGCCGGATGGGAAAGGAGGACGATTCAACTTCTCCAGACAGACATGTCCGGCTACTCTAGTGACAGCATACCCAAGCAGCTTAGCTCGTCAGACATTCGCGATTCGCCGGATCCACTTCCGCCCGCAATCAAGAAGATAACTCTAACAATACTGACGACCAAGTCTCCTGAACTGTCACTCATCATTAATGCAAGATACGTTCGACAAGACATTCCCAAGTCTTTTCAGGTTTCCTAAGACATCCCCGATATTTAAAAGTCATAAATTGCGGCGACGTCCACCGCCTAAATACCTTCCTGACAGCCCCCACTTGACATAAGAAATGTCATGATTGTTTAGCCTCCCTATGAGCCGCAATCATGACAATGGGACCCGTTAGCAAGGCGGTGCCATACTTTCTGACACTATATAAAAGGGCCTTCACACAAAGAGGGAGGTAAGGCTGACTATCCCTGAAACAACCTGATAGCTTGATCTCTTGAGCCATGGCTAACAAAACCATCGGAGGGTGTGCCCGGACATCCTGTCCGGACATCTTTTTGCAGGAGGAAGGAGGAATTACTACTATGCGTTGACCGAGATTCTGTTGTTGTTGACAATTACTGTAGCATAAGAATTTCGCCATCAACACTGGCGCCGTCTGTGGGAACCGTCTTTTCTTCTCAGTAAATCCTATACCTTCCAACTGTAAAGATGACTTCACCCTCAAGGAGTTGTGCTTCAGCCAGAGGTGTCGAAAGTCACTTCGAGTGGCGGGACACCATGGAAAGACGACAGCGAGAGCACGAACGACAAATGCAAATTCTGCTCCAAGAAACAAAGAAACTCAGGGAAGAAAACAGTGTCTTGAGGATCCGAAGCTCTCCCCAACCTCAGCACTATTAGTGGAGGCAGGACCCCTGTCACAGCCAGGAAGCTCCATTCCCCCGAGAGGCGAGCCCAACCCTCGAGGCGCATGAAGCATGGCCTATTGAAACCCCGGTGCACGCCCACCGTGTCCAACGAGACGAAAGCTCAGGCTCCACTCGAGTCTCATCCAAACTACGATGTGAGAAAAGGCCCCAAATATCTGATGCCATGTACGCGCGTCTGGGACCCCAAACACCCTACAAAAACAGGCCTCATGCCACCATATCATTGGGTGCACACTCTGAGCCCTTGAGCTCGCCTACTTTATAGGGACATGCCGCCCGCCCCCCAGTGGCGCGAGGTGGTAAAGATCCCTCGCACACAGCCCCTCCGGGCTCTATCAGCAGGCGTCTAAACGACATGCTCTCCACGCCTTTCAGCTCTCGTATCATTAAATATGAACCCCCGCGAGGGTTCATCGTCCCGAAATTCTCCACTTATGATGGATCCAGCAATCCCTTTGATCACCTAATGCATTATCGGCAGCTCATGACTCTTGACATAGGGAATGATATGCTGTTATGCAAAGTTTTCCCAGCCAGCCTACAAGGCCACGCTCTTTCGTGGTTTCACCAACTGCTCGCGAACTCGATTGACAATTTTCAGGGTCTGTCCGAGGTCTTCGTGGGACAGTACTTATGCTCAGTCAGGCATAAGCAAAATATCAGCACCTTGCAGATCATCAAAATACAAGGAAATGAAACTCTGAGAGAATTCGTGAAGCGTTTCGGACAAGCTGTCCTACAAGTCGAATCGTACAGCATGGATGCAATCCTCCAAATTTTCAAACGGAGCATATGCCCAGGGACCCCCTTCTTCGAGTTCCTCGCCAAAAAACCTCCTACATCCATGGACGATTTATTTCGGCATGCGAGTAAATACTCTATGCTAGAGGATGACGTCCGAGCCGCTACACAACAGGTCCTGGTAGCTGGCCAAGCCGCGAGAAGCGAAGCCACCAGAAGCTTCAAAGCACCCAACCATCCCGGGTCATCCAATAGGGGGCAAGATGATCGACGCCCGCCACTCATTCGGACACCTCTCACCATATCGTACGAAAAACTGCTTCCTATAATCCGCGATCTGCCCGGCTTCAAATGGCCAGAACCATTAAGACCGAACCCCTCAGAAAGGAATCGCAACAAAAGATGTGATTACCATAAAGATCATGGGCACACCACTGAAACGTGTAGAAACCTTTATTACATGGTGGAGGATCTCTTAAAGGCGAGACACTTGAAGCAGCACGTCCGAATAGTGCCTAAAGGTGAAGGATCTTCCCATGGTCGAGGCCCACGCGCCCCAGCGGCTCCTGTTAGGGCAGTAATCAACTACATACACGGAGGCCACTCTGGTCCTGGCCCATTCCGGTTGTGATGCCCCCGTCTGGCACAGTTCGGTGGTATGGCTGGCCAGAGCCAAAAATAAAAACAAATGACGTCCCAACACGGCGGACAAAGAATCGACTCCGGATGATTGGTGGTCTCTGCATGTTGATGGGGCCTCCCGCTCGTCCGGATCAGGAGTCAGACTCCTCCTCAGAGCGCCAACCGGAGAACGGCTGGGGCAATCCATCCGTCTGGATTTTCCCGCCTCAAACAATAAAGCTGAATATGATGTCATCCTATCCGGATTGAACCTTGCAACCACTTTGAACGCCTTAAAAGTCAAAATCCACAGCGACTCCCAGCTCGTCGTGGGGCAAATACTAAAAGAGTACAAGCGCATGGCCAAATACTCATTGAAAGTACAAGAATCACTCAACCGGCTAGAAGAATGGATCATTGAGAAAATCCCAAGGAGAGATAATGTGCAGGCCGACGCTTTGGTAGGAATAGCTGCATCATTTCCCGTGAAAGAGTCAATAATGCTACCGGTATACGTTCAAGCCACTCCCACCATTGCTAAATCACACATTTGCAATGTAAGCCCAAAGATAGATGATTGGGCGATCGACATCAGAATCTATCTACAAACGGGAGCACTGCCTGACAATCCCAAGCACGCCCACAAAATTCGGGTACAAGCATCCCGCTTTACCCTGATCGGAGGTGATCTCTACAAGCGATCCTTCGGAGGTCCGTACCTCAGATGCTTGATCCAACCGGAAATCCAATATGTTCTATCCGAACTTCATGAAGGTGTTTGCGGCAACCACTCAGGGGGCAGAACCCTAGCGCACCGGGCGCATTCGCAAGGATATTATTGGCCTACAATGAGGCAGGACGCAGTGATCCATGTTAGGAAATGCGACAAATTCCAAAGACACGCGCCAATCCCGCATATGCCCGCTAAGACGTTAAACTCAGTAACAAGCCCCTGGCCTTTCACACAATGGGGGATGGATATCGTGGGACCCTTTCCCACTGCAGCCGCTCAGAAGAAGTTTCTGCTCGTTGCTACCGATTATTTCAGCAAGTGGGTAGAAGCTGAAGCCTACGCAAGCATCAAGGACAAGGATGTCAAAAGGTTCGTCTGGAAAAATATAGTGTGTCGATTTGGAATCCCTCAGGCAATCGTAACCGACAACGGCCCTCAGTTTGATAGCTCTGCCTTTAAAGGTTTTTGCGCGGAACTTAACATCAAAAATCTGTATTCCACGCCGTGGTACCCTCAGAGCAACGGTTAAGCGAAAGCAACCAATAAAACCTTATTAAATGCGTTGAAAAAAAGGTTGGAAAAAGCCAAAGGAAAGTGGGTAGAAGAGCTACCCGCCGTCCTATGGGCTTATCGAACTATACCTGGAAGGCCGACAGGAAATACCCTGTTTGCCCTTGCATACGGAACAGACGCCGTCATCCCAACTGAAGTGGGTATGCCTACAGCCCGGACTGCCGTCCAAGGTCAAAGAAATGAAGACGACGAGCTTGCAAGGCACTTGGATTGGGCGGATGAGGCTAGAGAGGCAGCATCCATCCGGATGGCCGCATATCAACAAAAGGCAGCTGCATACTACAACAGGAAGGTGCGACCTCGAATTTTCAAGGAAGGGTCATTGGTGTTTAGAAAAGTTTTTGAAGACACGGCTGAGAAAGGAGCCGGAAAATTTCAGGCCAATTGGGAAGGTCCTTATATGGTGTCAAAAGCTAACGAAAATGGATCATACCATTTGCAAACCTTAAGTGGAACCCCTCTACTCCGCCCTTGGAATGCAGCCAATCTGAAGCAATACTACCAATGAAAGAAAGATAGAAGCACAAACTCAATGAGTATGTTTTATTAATACTTGTAAGAATTGTATACAAAGAGACTCTCCGGACTACAAATACAGGAAGGAATCGCAGTAAAAATTACAAAAAGAAAAGCTATCATTGAGAAGGCTTGCCGCGCAGCTTTTCCTCCTCACCCGGGGGAATCGAAGGAATGTCCCGTTTGATACCATGCTTCTTCATGCAACAACGATAGCCGAAGAAGTACATCTAGTCTACCTACTTCTGGTAATCCGTCTCAAGTTCCTCCCTTTGCGCAGCAAACTCAGCCTCCAACTCTTCTTTTTGTGCTGATAAGCGCGACTGCAAATCCTCTCTCTGCTTTTTCTCAATTGACACCTCTGTCCGGAGTTGTCTCACCTCCACCCTCAGCTGGGCCATCTCGTCCACCACCTCGTTCAGGCGGGCTTCTATAGATTCCTCCCGACTCTTCGCCTCAGCTAACTCTATCCGAAGAGCCTCGTTGTCCTCCTGGGACTTCTTCAAAGCTTCGGCACTCTCTTCAGAGGCTTTCCGGGTAGCGAATAAGCTAGCTTCGGCCCGCTCCAATCTCAAGTGCAGTTCCTCTTCACTGTTCATGCGCTGGGAGATGAAGGCCTTCATATAATCGGCAGTTCGCAGCAGGTCCGAAAAAAGATCGCGTTGTTGAGCCATGCCGCGAATACCGCTCACCAGTTGCAGAAATACCCACAAACAAGAAGTGCAAATTACAACCCATGTGACAAACACATCAGTATGGCAACAAAAATCAAGAAGTAAACTATACCATTTCCGCTGCTTCAAACATTTTTGCTGAAGGCACAACAACATCTGAGCCGGGTGGAATCCATTTCAGCATCTCTCCCAGCTCCGCATAGCTGAAAGGGCTAGCAGAGATACAAGCCGCATCATCAACTGGACTTCCCCCTGACGAGGCGATAGGGCGTGACACCTCCCCTGGATCCAGGCCCCCATCATTCACGGTCGGTTGGATCTCTTCGAGAGAACCCCCATCCGGGACTAGCACTGGGTCGATTGGGTTCTCTTCTACCATCTCCGTCTCACTCCTCTCCGGATGATCCTCCTGGGCGGATGAGCAGCTGACTTCGATGGTTTCCATAAGATGATCCTAAAGCCGCCCGATGAGGCCATACTTCAAGTCGCGAGCCGGACGAGACCTCCTTGTAGCTGGCCCCTTCACCAGTACAAGGGCAAGGGAGTTTGGCTCACAAGGGGGCAAACCCTGCTTTTCAGCCCCTGTTTCTTCCATTGGAGGCAAAGTTTCAGCGCAAGAGACCCCAGATACATCCGCGTCCGGACGAGGAGAGCCGGGCTGATACACTGAGGTTGCTTCCTCAGCCGGAAGAGCCAGCTGTTCAGCCGCTGGAATTGAAGGCCCCGATCCGTTTAGACACGCGAGACGTCCGGAGCCGCTTGAAACAGAGGGCAAGCCGAAGGGAACTGGCGTTCTTATTATTATTCCCTTTACGAAAGCTGGAGCTGGAGGTTGTATTACCACTTCCTTTGGGGGAGTTGGAAGTTTTATTTCTTTTCCCTTTTCAAGAACCTTCTTCTTCTTTTTCACTAGGACGCTAGCAGGGGGAGAGGGCGCGGGACGTTTATCACCAGGAGCCTTCCGCAACGTTCCTTCTTGCCTTTTCTCCTCCCGTTCATTGAGAACTGCTTTGCGTGCCTAGGCGTCTGCCTTTCGCACCTCCGCGTAGAATGAGAGGTCCTTGAGAACAAAGTGTTCTCCGACCACCACATTATTGGGTAGCTGCCTCGAGAGTATGTTGAGGACGTACGGCTGGGGCTCTTGGGTAACCGAGCGGAGATTCTGCGCAGAGAGAAGCATTTCACAACTCCTCTCGTCCGCCGTAATCTCGAAAAGTATGTTCAACTGGTCGAACGAAGCTTTTTCCACCCACTCTACCAACTTTCCCATTTTTTCCTTGCCTGCACCCAAGAGAACAAAGCATGTCAGCCATCTAATAGTGTTGACTCAACTCGCAACCGCAGGAGGACAGGGAGCAACTTATTCATACCTGGGGTCTTCAATGAATGGTTGGGAGCGAACTGCCTGTCCGGATGCATCGCCAAACCCGCCCATAGGCCCTTGACTAGCACGTGTCCTTTCGCGGCCCCCTTGGTTGAGTCAGGAAGGCTGGTCATCAACTGAAGGGATGGAAGGTTGGCGACAAAGCTGAAGATGTCATTCTTCCCCTTCTTAATGGAGTAGATGAAGAGAACCTCAAGTAGTGAAAGGTCCAGGTTGAATAGCATGCTCAAAATGTTGCACCCCATCAGCACCCGGACCATGTTGGGATGGATGTAAGCGGGGGGAATCTGGGTGAATTGGATAAACTCCTTGAACAACGACGGAAGGGGGAACCGGAGCCCAGCATTGAATTGCTCATTGGTGAAGAAGACAGCGTTGTCCTCAGATTTCTCAGTCGACTCAACCTCTCTGTCCACAAGCTGAACGGACACTCCATTTGGAATGCAGAAGCGTTCACGAAACTCTCTCACATTCAGTTTGTCCAATGATTTCTCCGCGTGAACATCTCCGGACGCATCTTTGCCGCTTTGTCCGAACGAGCTAGACGAAGTAGCTTCCTTGTTAGCAAACATTTTTTAGGCTGGGGCTGAAACGGAACCTACATGGAAGAATGCCAACAGTAAAAAACAAGGACTCGGCCCCACAACCCTAACGGCAAAAACGCCCAAAAAACCTAACATCACCAACATATCCATCCGAACCCTTGACTCTACCCCAACAAAGAATCGATGGCCCACAAAAGGCGCAGGGGGGCAACAGAAACCCTAAACACGCCCAAAACACAATCAAAACTCCCCGAAAAAACCCTACAAACCAACACAGACCCGCCAGAAAAAACCCTTCTCTCAGCAACCTCACATTCAAAGAAACCTATGAAAACCCTCAAAATACATCAGAAACCCCTTATCAGTCCCCAACACATCCTGGCCTCTTCAAGGCTCGAACTCTAACAAAAACTACCTGTATCATTCACTTCTACCAACCCAATCCATCATCTCAAGGGCAAACAAACAACATCGCAAGCAGCAAAGTGAGAGAGAAAGGAAGAGAGAAATGACAAACCTTGCAAAAATTTCTGAGAAAAGTTGAAGACCAGTCGCCACGCCTTCGAACTTTTTCTGAAGAGTTTTTGGAAGCACTTGGGAGGCTGGAAGAAGAATGAAAAGTATCAACAAAGGGCCCTGGGCCCTTACTTATAAGAACAAAGCCCTGAGAAATCCCCTAAACGATAGGAAACTTAATTGCGCCAAATTCCGAAACGACACACCACCTGGCACAGTTTTCAAAGACGGCGCACCTCACTGGCTCCCGCAATGAGAAAGCACCACGTACCACTGCTATCCATATGAAAGAGAAACTATGTAAAGGTAACATTTTTATCCCGCCGTTTCTGACCAAGCCAGACAGGCGATATAAAAGGGGGTATTGTGGGATCCTCACTAAAAAGTGCCACGCGGCTCCCTCTCCCTTAGACACGCGGACGGTTCCCCTTGCGACGCATGGCACAGCTAATTCCACCCAGACAGGAATCATCACTCATTCCACCAGGATGACTCACAGCCGCCATTATATCCGGCCGACATTCCACCTCAGCTGGATATCTCATATCCGGATTCGATCGACGTTCCACCTTCTCCGGATATTTCACATCTGGCGCCTTCCGCCGGATGAGAAAGGAGGACGATTCAACTTCTCCGGACAGACATGTCCGGCTACTCTAGTGACAACATACCCAGGCAGCTTAGCTCGTCAGACATTCGCGATTCGCCGGATCCACTTCCGCCCGCAATCAAGAAGATAACTCTGACAATACTGACGACCAAGTCTCCTGAACTGTCACTCATCATTAATGCAAGATACGTTCGACAAGACATTCCCAAGTCTTCTCAGGTTTCCTGACTCATCCCCGATATTTAAAAGTAATAAATTGCGGCGACGTCCACCGCCTAAATACCTTCCTGACAGCCCCCACTTGACATCAGAAATTTCATGATTGTTTAGCCTCCCTATGAGCCGCAATCATGACAATGGGACCCGCTAGCAAGGCGGTGCCATACTTTCTGACACTATATAAAAGGGCCTTCACACAAAGAGGGAGGTAAGGCTGACTATCCCTGAAACAACCTGATAGCTTGATCTTTTGAGCCATGGCTAACAAAACCATCGGAGGGTGTGCCCGGACATCCTATCCGGACATCTTTTTGCAGGAGGAATGAAAAATTACTACTATGCGTTGACCGAGATTCTGTTGCTGTTGACAATTACTGTAGCATGAGAATTTCGCCATCAACAATGTTGAGTCTGTTTTGTCTTGGTCTTCAAGCTTTAGCAATCGGCTGTAGGTTGCCGTTCGTAACATGGCCTTTGGGAGCTCAAAGAAGTATCTTCTTCGTCGTACGCTGTTCTCGAAGCTTTGTGGTTGTGTTGCCAAGAGCAGCAACCAATGTCATAATCGGAATCGAGATCAAGATCTGCATTCTGACGCGTTCTCTTCAGCGCCGAAACACCTCCGCGACCTCTGACAGAGAACCTGCTCGAGGCCTCCCCATCTTCGCTGCCGCCGCTACCAGCATCACCACCCCCCAACTGCTGCTGATTCTGAGCCTACTAAATCGCGGACCCACCGAAGTTCATCTGGCCATGGATCCCCATCAACTGGCGCACCATCATCGGATAGAGCGTTCTGTTTTGCAATACCTGGTTCAGGATTCATGCCCGAAACCCATAATAGATGTCACGTGTTGCGCAGTCAGCTTAATATCTCCTGCATGATCTCTGTTCATGTGAGACGCCACAGGCTTAGAAAACTGAGCTATTGGATCAACTTTTGCAGCTGTATAGACCTCTTTAGTAAACTCTTCTGATCCCAAGAGAGCCGTTGCAATCCCAGGCACATAACACACTACTTTTGGTTCAATACGCATAAATTAGAAGTCACCAAAATCAACCCAGAATGCATCGGGATGCCTTGTCAAGTATGCTGTATGAATATTCCCTTTATCCTCTTCAAAGACAGGAACAACATCTCCATGCACATCGTCTTCATTGATTGGGTATGTGAACTCCTCCAGGAGTAGTCTAGAGAGAGGAAATGGAGACATAGGTGTATGGTGGGTATGAGATAATGAAGGTAGGGTGGTGAGGAAAAGAGTGAATGAGCTGGGTATTAGAGAGTAGGGTGGTGATTAGTGAGGCATTTGCATGGGAATAGGGATAAAGGCTATGAAGCATATACACGGGTAGTGAGAAAATGGGTATAAAGGATATGGCTATGTGGAATGGGTTGTAACAGATGGGTGTAATGAATGAAGGTAATAGGCATCATGGGTGGAATGGGTAATGGTTGTTGACACGGCTACGAAGTTCCAACATCTCTTGATGGTCAGGATCTATAGAGAGGGCAGCTCTACAGTCTCGCAGTGCACCCAACACATCTCCAATGTGCTCATGAAAGGCTGCCCTCAGGTGTAGAAGGTGAAGATCTGCCTTGAATGCTATTGCCCTTGACAGTTTTGCTATTGCTTCCTTGTCCCTGATGACCACCCAACAGAAAACCAAATATTGACCGAAACCTTCAGCCAATGAAGCCCATGTAATTGGTCCTGCACTCAAGGGTTTGCCAATCCCTCCAACAGCATGCACCTCACCTTTCATAATATTGATGACAAAAAGTGCAGGATACCTTTTGCCAGCATAAGTTTCCATCCCGTTCTTCCAAATTTGAATTCCATGGTCCAACAGTATTGGGAAGAAACTTCATAGATAAGTATCAGGGACAGGGAAAGGTATCCAAAAACAGAGCACAAAAAGATAGAAATAGAATGAACCAAGAAAAACCAGGTTCCATGTTTCAAATCAGTGGCCTATGAACAGGTGAGACAAACAGGGAAACATGTATGTGTTCACCAAGTATCAGACTCAAGAATGAATCAAGCTGCTTACAGAGAGAAAAACAAAGAACCCAAGAATACGACTAAAACAGAGCAAGGTTATAAACAATCAGATTCAGCAAACAAACAAGTGATCATGATGTCCATACCAAATACAAACGATGTCTAGGAATTAAAAAAAAGGTATAAAGAAGAACAAAATGTGAATGAGATCATAGTAAAATGACAAAAACCATACCTGGGAAAAACTCTACTCAAACCATGCTCACACTGAGCCTCAAGTGGGATCTGTCCTTACCAAAAAAAATACACAAGCCAGCACAATCTCACCTCTGCAGCTTGCTCCTCAAAACTCAATGAATACCCTCAAGCCCCAGGATCTCTCTAAGAGTATCTCAGAAAACTCTCTCCTCTCTCTTGCTTGCTGCTCAAACTAAAACCCATACTCTCCAAAAAAAATATCTCTCCCTCTGAAGTTCTCCCCCTCACTCTCTCTGCCCACCTCCAGACTTGCCCCCCAAGCCAAAAGGAACCCCCTAAAAATCTCTCCACCTCCGAAGGTCACCGCCCAAGCCCAAGCCAAAAGGAACCCTACAAAAATATCTCCAGCCAACCTTTCCAAAACGCCACCTCTTCTGCCAGTAACAGAAACACCACCCTCCACTAACGGCCTGCAGCTTTTCCGAATATTCCTTGGACAGGTGTTGAACTCTCATTCGCTCCTCAATTCCACTTCATACAACCTTTAGGCTTATCGTGTTACTTGTTATCTCCCTTGAAGGCATATGTAAGAAAGTTGCAATAGTTTAATGAAGCTAAAAAAGATGTGATCTAGGTTTATTATTCACATGGAGCACAATCCGTTATTCTTAGAGAGTATTTTGCTAGTCACATAGAGTGCATAGAAACAAAAAACTTAAGGAAGCTAGTAAGTAGCTTTAGTCAAGCATAGTACCTTTTTAGGTATGTCGGGTTCATGGACGTGGCAACTAAGTGCCGTTGGGGTAAGTAAGCCCATAGGTACTTGTAAGTGACATTTTCAAGATATGAAAAGGGTTATCCTAGGTCGGAACATTGTTGATAGATTGACAGGTTGAGTAAACCCATGTGATAGCTAGCTGAAGGTCCTTTAATGTCTAAAACATGCCATAAGCTGTTGAAAAATAGCATTACGAGATTTTTCCACTAGGGGTGGGGCTGTAGTATGAGCTAGTCCAGCTTTTGCATCAAGTAGAACTGTCATAGAAATACTTTCCATAAGAGCCTATAGTTCGAGTCAAAGTCATAACCTCTTTAGTTGTTGAAAATAATCGTTAAAGAGCATGTTGGGTGAGCTTCCTTGCATTGGAAAGATAGCTCAACTTTTCTTTGATCGAGAGTTATAGGTGTAGCATTTTAAGAAGACCTCGCAAAGCAGATGGAGCCATGTATTGACTTTCTAGGTGATTAGTAGGGCCATATGAGGGTAGATTGCCGCAAATTGATAGAAAAAACTCTGAAAAATAGTCCTTCGCGATTGCCTACTAGTAAGGGTCTCCAACGGGCCGGGCCGGGCCGCCCGGCCCGGAGGAGTAAGGCCTATGGCCCAGCCCGGGGCGAGCCACTAAGCTCAACGGGCCGGGCCGTTCGTATATCTAAGGCTCGTGGCCCAGCCCGTGGGCCCTCAAGCTGGGCGGGCTGGACGGGCTTGGCGGGCTGGCTGGGCGGGCTTGGCGGGCCGGCTGGGCGGGCTGCCCGGCAGGCCTGGGTAAACATTAAAATAATTTTCAGTTTTGAAGGAAAAGGGATTCGAACCCCTTCCCTTATGGATCCATAAGGGAGCTAGCCACCAACTGAGCTAGCCCTCTTTTGTGTAAGTATTTTGCATTAGTTACATATATATTAGAAATGTTGTATGATTTTTGAAAAAAAATAAAAGTGAGCTGACTGTTCAACGGTCATGTGGCCGTTGAACATGCCTGCCACTCATAATTCAATATTATGACCGTTGAACGGTCTTGAAATTTAAAAATAAAAATAAAAATTAAATCCTAATATTTCCCTATAAATATTAAATACCCTCAATTTTTTTCTATTCTCTCAACTCTTAAGCTATCTCCCATTCCACAATATTTCCGATTATTGCATTTTGTCTCAAATTATTCAATATTATTGGTGGTGAAAAACAAGCATTGGTGGTTCAAAGAGTTCAAATTTGAAGGAATTTCTGCTTTGGTTCTCCAATTTAGTAACATACTTCACCTTTACTTTTATTTATTTGTTACATTTTAATTTTACATTTATTATTTTTAGCATAATATTTTTATCAATAATTATAATTATGGCAAGTGGTTCTTGTTCTTCATCTAATGCATGTGATAGCAAAAAATTTACTTCAAATATATGGAATTTTTTTTATAGAATAGAAATAAATTTAGAAAATAATAAAAAAGAAATAAAATCAAAATGTAAAATTTGTAGCAAACTTCTTAGTGGTGGCTCAAATGCAGGTACAAGTCATTTAAAAAGGCATCATGAAAATTGTAAAACTAAAAATAATGTAGATATTAGAAATTATATGCAATTAGGTAAAGATGAAAGTGGAAATTTAAAAACATTTTCTTATGATGAATCTTATTGTCGTGAAGAAATGATTGGTTATATAATAAGAACAGAACAACCTTTCAATTTCATGGAAACTCATGATTTTACGGGAACAATGCAACGAGTTGTTAATCCTCAGTTTCAAGGTTGCTCTGGAAATACAGTTAAAATAAATCTTATAAAAAATTTTGAAACACAAAAAGAAAATTTAAAATTTTTTTTTGCAAATTTGAAGGAAGAATTTGTTTAACATCTGATATTTGGACATCTTTAACTCACAGTGGTTTTTTATGTATAACTGCTCATTATATTGATAATGAATGGAAATTAAATAAAAGAATTATTTCATTTAAAATAATAAATGCTCTACATAATGGTAAAAATATAGCATTTTTAATAAATGATGAAATTATAGATTTTGGCATTCGTGATAAAATATTTACAATAACATTAGATAATGCTTCTAATAATGATGCAGTAGTATCTAGATTAAAACGATATTGGCAAATAAAAGAAGATCAATGTAAAATATTTCATGTGCGTTGTTGTGCACATATTTTAAATTTAATTGTAAAAGATGGATTAAAACACGTTGATGATACATTATAAAAAATTAGAGGCATTGCTGCGGGTCTTAATAGTTCTCAAGCAAAACATGAATTATTTTTTTATTGTTGCAAAATGTTAAATATGAAAAAAAGAAATATAAATTTGGATATGCCCACTAGATGGAATTCCACTTATAAACTTTTACAAACTATTATAAAATATAGAAAAGTAGTAGAACTATATGAAATACAATTAATTAGCAATGATTGTGAAGCAGATATTGATGCATTAAATGATTATGATTGACATATTGCAGATCTTTTAAGAGATCTTTTTGAAGTATTTGATACTTCAACAAAAAAATTTTGTGGTGTATATTATCCATCTTCAAACCGAGTTGTCATGCAAATAACTAATATTTTTATTGTACTTCAAAAATATTTAAATTTGGATATATTTAATGATGCAATATTTGCAATGATAGAAAAATTTAGAAAATATTGGGGAGAAATACCTTTAATTTTTTATCTTGGTTTAATTGTGGACCCTAGATTGAAATTTGAAGCTTTGGATGAATGGTTAACAATTATTTATTTTAATGACCAAATAAAAATTTAAGAAATTAAAAATGAAATAAATTCATTATTATATAATTTATATAACTATTATAAAGAAAAATATGGTGATGATATTAGTTCTATTAAATTACCACCTACATCTACAAGTTCTTCATCTTTTTATAAAGGAGCTCTAGAAATGTTAAAAAGTCGAAAGAAGACAACAAATAGTTCTCCAAACAACACAACTGATTTAGATAGATATCTTAATATTGATTTAATTTCATTTGAAGATGATGAAGATTTTGATATTTTAATATGGTGGAAATCACAACAACACAAATATCCTGTGCTTTCTATCATTGCTCGTGATGTACTAACAGTTCCTGTGAGTACAGTTGCATCAGAAGCTGCTTTTAGTGCAGGTGGAAGAGTAGTTAGTGATAAACGATGCAGTTTAGCGCCGGATTCTATTGAAGCAAATATATGTGTGAAAGACTGGGCAATAGCAGATAAAAGGATATTTGATTCTATTCAAGAAGAAAATATGCTTGTCGATATGGAAAAACTAAAATCATCAAGATCTTCATGGATTTGCGATAGTTCGCCATCACCGCCAAGAGATAATGATTAAAATATTTTACTAAATATATGTCATATTTTTATTTTTATTTTTGTGGTTGAAAAGTACAAATGATTGACAAATAAGTAGGTGCCAACCTAGTTGGGATGTATTTATTTTGTAGTGATGTAAACTTTTCCCACATTTTCAAATGTAATGTATATATTCAATGAATAAAATAGTTAGCAATGAATATTTTTATTAATGTAACATTTTCTATTTCTTGAATATATATTTATATATATATATATATATATATATATATATATATATATATATATATATATATATATATATATTTTTAAGTGGCGGGCCCACGGGCGGGCCGGGCCTAAATTGGGGCCCATGGCCCGACCCACCCAGAAATGGGCTTGGGTCGGGCTTTTAGCCCACCTGGCCGGGCCGGGCTTGGGCCGGGCCGCGGGCTTTTTGGAGACCCTTACCTACTAGCATCATGAATTGTTGATAATGGTAAAAATGTTCGATTGATTTTTGATGCCATCATATAGGTTGAACCTTTAGGTCACATAATGAATAGGCGACTCTCTTTGAAGCAAATGGGGAACAATAGGTGATGCACATGCTTGGTTCCAATGCTTTGATGCCTCTAGGGCTAAGTCGTCTTGTAATTTTAACCAATGGACCTTCATAGATAATTCTTTACACTTGTGTCCCAACTTTGTTTAACTCCAAGCTTGGTCATTTGAAGAATTTTCAATTTGAGGTAAGCTAGCTATTCTCTGAGAGTCCTTCATGTGGTATCTAGTCCAATAGGCTTTTAGGCCTTAGGATGAGCTTTCTATGGATTTGTCATGCACTGCTACCTTAGCTCTATACAAATGATGTACCTATTTTGTGGGGTCACCAACCATGAATTGAAGGTAAGGTAGACAAGTAGCACACGAATTTCGAACTATTTGTGGTTGAATTCTATTATTGTACTTCACCATTAGAGATTTAATCGTGGTCCTGGATGCGTTTTTATTAGGGCTAATTTTTTTGCTAAACTTCCTCAACTTGTTAGTCTTGATTAAGAGGTTGTTCTCACATGTTAGTTCGAGATTCCCAATCTGTTGTTTGAATGATGTTTACCATGAGGTGGACACATTCTATAGCTTGGCTTGCCTTGGGATAGTTCCTACAGACAAGTTCAATTACTTAGTTCACATGCAATAGAATTCATAATGTTTCCAAAGTGGATGGTAGAGAAAGATTTAGGTTAAGTTCTTTACACAGTGGAATTGTTAGACTTGACTACTTAGGCTTCAATCATTGATGGAACTAAATTGCAGTTGTCATATTTTTTAATGTGATTTTCTTTTTGAATCTTCATTTGCTTTTATCATCATTATTGCAATGTCATTTTCCTTCCGTTTTTTGAAGTGTTTGATTTCTTTTATTATCATTTAGTTGTTTAGAAGGAGTTCATTGGACGACTTTTCTATTTTTTAAGATATATATATATATATATATATATATATATATATAGAAACTAAAAATAAAATAAATATAAATATAATTGGATAACATAATTATGAATATGAGAAATCCCCAATTAAAAACAAAAACAAATATTTTTTTGTTGGTAATATGTATCATTTTTTTGTTATATTTTTTTTCTATACTTTTGTTGGTGGTAAAATAAATATTGCTATACTTTTTATTTTATTATTATTATTTTTGCTCTTTTGCAACTCCTTACAAACTTGGTACGAAATTTTCTATACCTTTCAAGAAATTTACATCTTGATAGATAAAATCAACTCATTGTTTTTGGAATAGGACATATTAACAACATTTTTTGAATGAATTTTATGTAGCTTTATTTGTAATTTTTTTTTTCCTTTTATGTGATTAATATATATTCATATATTTTACTATACTGATAAGTTTTTATATATTCTAAATAATTAATAATTATCAATACATAAAAAAGTACATACAAACACACATGCATATTTATTTATTTATTTATTATTATTTACTTCTATATAATTATATATATATTTTTTCAGTTTTCTTTTCAGAATAATCTTTAAGCAACCTTCGTCATATTTTTTTTTTATATATAAATTTTTTCATGCAAAATTCCTTGATCCATGTTGTTGTTCTCCACCCATTTAATTTTTTAGCCACATATTGAGTTACTCAGAGGCCACAACCGTTAATATAATTATTTTTAATTACATATTTAGGTAAAGATCAGAATTATAATCATTAAAAAAATTAATAAATATGAATAGAAAAGTGAATGAAATTACACAGAGGGGATGAACTTGAAGAGAAAGTGGGTAGTTATTGCGATGGTGGCTGTGAAGGGAATATGAAATTTTCATAGATTTCTATGAAAGAATTTATGGGGAATTCCCACCTATGGTCAACAAAGCTTTTCAAATAAAAAAATTATAGTGTTTCATTATGCTAAAAATATTTATTAGTGATGATCAAATTCAAAAAGGTGGGGCGGTGAGCAGTTGTGGCTTGGGGCCTTACATGTAGGTGGAGGATTAAACGCTTGTTGAATCCAAGTTGTGAAAGTGTGAGTTCATAGGAACACACGTATTAATATTTATAATCAATTAAAATTCTTCAATTATAATTACTTTTTATTGATAAGAGACACTAGATAAATAGAAACTCCTACTAAAATAAACGATAAGGCACTAGCTTATTATACATTTCTTTTGTAAAATTACACAAGAAGAAAAGTCTCTCCTCTTTGCTTTATGCATTGTTTTTAATTAGGGTTTAATAATATTTCTAATTTTTTAAGCTAAGAAAATTGAACAATTTAATCTTAAAAGAAATTTATGGGTACAAGTATTAATACTATCTGTTCGAGAGACCATGAGTAATTATTTAAAAAATTTGAAAAGATGAAGGAGTTCTTTCATGCAAAGCTATTAAAGAATTGTTATACTCAATTTTAATTATATAAAAAAAATTATAAAATTTTCTTTTATTATTTTTTCCCAAAGAAAATAGAAGGAAAAAAAAATATTAGAAGTTTATGAATTAGTATTTTATACCACTTCAAATTCATTTTCCTTATTTCAATCATTTTATATAAAGATTAAATAATTTAATTATAAATATAAGTTTGTAATTAATATTAAATATACTTAACTTTCTTTTATATTTTTTATAATAAAATCAAATATGAAAAATTATTTTTATTTAGGTTTTTTCTTCTTTCTTGTAACCAAACATAACATTAAATTTTGGTGAAAGGAAGGACATTGCTAAAAAAATCATAAAAGTTGAAACCTCAACTTGTTGAAATAAATATTTTTCACACTTATTTCTTATAGATTCTTATTGAGTGTTAGCCGTTATATGCCTTCAATTTTTCTCCTCTTACTTTTGCTCTTTTTATGCCTTTGGGTTGCTTTTCTCTATATATTTTTATCCCTTAAGCTCTCCGGTAAATATTAAAAATACATTAAGTCAATTGATAAAGCCAGAGAAAGCCCTACATGTACAATAGAAGAATTTAATTGGTAAAATATGTCTTCAGGAGAAACTTTTCTTGTATTTTCTTTTCTTATCACTTTTCACTCTTTCTTTTTTTAGTCTTTCAATCATTTGGCTCTTAGACTTTGCTTGCCTAACAAGTTAATGATTTTATTTGAATTTTTATTTTACTTTATTCATTATCTCCTATTTTATTATTACTATTTATATTTTAATACATATATAATTTCTTATTTTTCTTATTATTAAAAAAAAAGGGTAAAATGGAAGAGAACAATAAATAAAGAAATAATATAAGCTCACAAGTAAAGTATACTAAACTAGAGAGGGAGACAAGGGTGGGACCAAACTATAGTTTAAGCCTAACATAATAAACAAACATATAACAACCAGCATGCAAACATTCTAAAGTGATGAGATGATAGTAAAATGATATACTAAGATTGTATTTGTTATTTTGCTTTTAATTGTCTAGATTGTACTTAATAGACGGTTTATTTTATTTTATTTTTTGCAATCACTCAAATTCAACCAAGTAAGCTTTGTCAAGACTCCAATAGATGAGTCAATCTTGTCCAAACTTCCACAAAATCTAAGATCTAGTCTCTCTAGATTTGGCATAGTTGAGAAATTTGATATATGGTCAAGCTGCGTAGATCCCCGTAAATTTAAGACCTTCAACTTTCCAAGACACTGTAGCCAAAGGAAAATTATTTCAACAAATAAATTTTTATAATCCTCAAAATTAATATGTGACAAAACCACAATAACTAAATAGTCGTCATACCTTATTCCCTTGCCCAATTTGACTTATGTTGCTTTTCTTCAAGTTGATTTCAATCAAGTTCTCGCCCTAAAAATTTAAGGGCAATGATTTCAAAGGATATCTTTCCCAAAGAAGATAACTTAACTCATATGATGGAAATTCAAAGTCTTCAGGAAAATGCACCTTAGACTCCATTTTCATAAACTCTTCATCATCATTACAAATGATTTGGAGCAATGTAAGTTTCATCATCTCTGCCCAAACTTGTGAATTGAATTGTATTTCCTTCATTCTAGACAAGTCCATGAATATTGTCTCAACTTTTCCATTCCCTTGAAGAATTAGAAAATAGAATATATAAGCTAACTAAAATTATACATACACACACACACACACACACACACACACACATATATATATATAAGGCAAAAATAGTAGTATGAAGGAAATTAAGTTCATGTATTTTCCTCTTACCTGCTTCCTTGTAAATGCTCGATAGATATCCTCAGGCTCCCACAATCTGCTCCACTTGTTAGGATCTCTAGGATATTTTTCACGAACAATTTCTCAACCCATTTGTTGTATAAGATCGTGCAGATGTATCTTGTTATTTAAAATAGTGATAAGACTTCTATCGGATAGATGTCTTATTCCACTATAACCATCCAAAATTCTTGACACAAAATCTATATCCTACCCTTTGAAAAATCACGCAATATCAAGAAATATCTCCTTTTGTTCATGATCTAATCCATCAAAACTTATTTAAAGAACATGTAAGATTTCCATGTTAGGTATTCTTTTTAATTTACGCAATTCACTCTCCCATTCAAGTATTGTTCTTTCGTATAATAAAGAACCCAAGATTTTAAGAGCCAATGGAAGCCCTTTAGCATAATCTACTATACACTTTGAGAGGTATGCATACTTTTGTTTGGGATGGTTTTGTCTAAAGGCGCTCCCACTAAAGAGCTCAATGGAATCCTCAACATCTAATTCCTTCATCTGGTATGAATCATCTAGATGATGAAGTTTTAATAGGTGTTTATTTCTAGTTGTAATAATAATTTGACTTCTTGGACCAAACCATTCCTTGCTTCCAACTAAGGATTCTAATTGGCTTAGATCGTCTATATCATCAGGGATAATAAGAACCCTTTTGCAATTGAGTGTATGTTTTATCATTAGCTTTCCTTGGTCCAAACTACTTACATTGTGATTTTCCCCCACTAAGATATCCCAAAAGTTGTTTATGTAAGTTAAGTAAACCACAATGATCTACACAAGCTTCTCTCACACTTCCAAGAAAGATGGTACCTTCATACTGATGAAAGATTCTATTACAAACAACTTTGGCAAGGGTAGTTTTACCTATTCCACCACATCCATAGATTCCAATCATTCGAACATTATTTGACTTAATACATAATTTCAAAGTCATTTCATTCAAATGGGAATCCAGTCCAACAATATTCTTGTTAACATATATGAAACCATAATTCAACCTATTGAAAATATCTTCAGTAATTTTCTTAATGTGCTCTGACTCATACCTGTCAAAAATAAAACATCATAAACATATGATAAGTTGAAATAACTAGAAATCATAAGAAACATAAAATAAATTTGATAGTACTTCATTTAGATCTTTTCTACATTTAAGCACATTAATTTCCGTCATATATAGAAACATGATTATTAGTAGAGTTAAAATGTAGAATATCTATGATCGATGCTATTTGTGAAGTGCCACCATTTAAGTTATACTAGTTCAACACGCCAATCAAATTGGAATGGCCTAACCAAGTATTATAAACATGAAAAAAAAAAAAAAAATCATGCTTTCATAGTCTACATTTCTTTTGGAAATTTTGGATCTGTTTCATAGGTGGTAAGTTTCAACCTTAAAAACTATTTCATTTGCATTTTGTCACACATGGTTACCGCATGAATGATAATGATAATTAAAGGAGTAATATATGATATTGTGGACCCCGCATTCTGGCTTATGCGTTTTCCACTCGATGGCGAGCTTGATTTTTGTTTGAAAATGATTTTATTTATTAGAAAATGACTTGGAGTTGCCACTTATTTTTGTTTTATTTTTAAGAGGGTAAACAAAATAAGAAAGAAAACCTTAAGTGTGACTTCTTATTTTGGAAAATGTGGTCTGTGAAAAACCGGATCGGGCCCAGGGGTTAGGTTACTTATCGGGAAGGTACAGTAAAGATCGTAACACCCCTCTAAGTCCCAAAAGTCGGGTCTCTACTAATAAAATAAAGTTAACGTGGCAATCAATAGAAAAATCAATGGATACTCAAGTCGATCATGCACATATGAGAATCAAAACATGCATAGAGAATGACCAGAAAGAGCGTGGATGAGTACCCGGGCCACGAACAAGCAATGCGCTATCATAAAAATGGAGTTAGTGTACAATAAAGAGCACAAAACATATCACATGCATCACCAAACATAAATTAAAACTGTTCGAGGGAAAATTGGATTTTTGAAGTTTATTTGAAAATTGGAGTCTTAGGGATTATTTGAAAATTGGAGTTTTAGAGATTATGTGAAAATTGGATTTTTAGAAATTAAATGTAAGAATGAGAATTTTATAAATTAAATTTGAAAGAGATTGGAATCTTGAAAATTATTTGAGAGTTCGGGATTTTTTTTAAAAATTAAATTACAAAAATTGGGACCTTGGAAATTGAATTTTGAAAGAAATCAAAATTGAAAATTATTTGAGAAGTAGAAACTATGGAAATTGAATTATAAAAATTGGAAATCTTGGAAATCATTCGGGGGCAAAAATTTTAGAAATAAATGAATAAAATGATAGCAATAATGATAAGTAACGGAATAAATGCGAGAATTGGAATATTGGAAATTGAAAATTAAGTTCGGGAATTGGGAAATTAGAATTTCAGATAACTAAATTTGGAAATCAGGATTTTGAAGAATTATTTAAAGACGACATTTTAAATATATGAATAGTGAATAAATAAATAAATGAAATAATAACAATGACGAAATAATAAAGATTAGGTAAATAATTGCGAAAAATAGAATTTTAGATATTGGAGATTGAATTTAGAGATTGAAAATTTGAGAAATCATTTAGAGACGAGATTTTAAATATATGAATAAGTGAATAAATAAATGAGCGGGATAATAATAATAATGAAAATAATCATTAAACAACTGAATGAGGATGGTGGAATTTTTAAGATTGGAAATTAAATTTAGAAAACGAAATTTTGAAAAATTGAACTTTAATTATTGGAATTTGTAAAATAAATGAATGGAATAATAATAATAAAATGAAAATAATATTTGAACGAACAAACGTGAATAGTGGAATTTTTTAGATTGAAAATTAAATTCGGAAGTCAAATTTTTGAAGAATCGAACTTTAATGATTGAAAATTTTAAAATAAATAAATAAATAAATAGGGAATAATAATAATAACAACAAAAATAATGTTTAAATAAATGAACGTGAATAGTGGAATTTATGATATTGAAAATTAAATTCGAAAGTCAAATTTTTTGAAGAATTGAACTTTGGTGATTGAAATTTTTAAAAGAAATAAATAAATAAATATGGAATAATAATAATAATAACAAAAATAATGTTTAAACGAATGAATGTGAATAGTGGGATTTTTTAGATTGAAAATTAAACTCGGAAGTCGGGATTTTGGAGGATTAGTTAGAGATGGAATTTTAAATAAAAGAATAAGTGAATAAGTAAATGGATGGAATAATAAAAATAATAATAATTAGATAAATAATTATGAAGGGGAAATTTGGAAATTAAGAGTTAAAACTTAAGACCTAAAAAAAAAAAAAAAAAAACCTAAAAAGAACTAAAGATGAAAGATTGTGAAATTGAATTATTTGGGAACCGGACTTTTCGAAAATCCATTTTTAAAGTCCGTGGGCCTTGAAAGTGGGCCAAGGAGAGTAGCCATGCAAAATGAGTGCACTGTGGGTTGTGGAGGCTTCAAAACATACGAATTAGGACTTTTGGGCTCAGTTGAAATCTAAAAAAGAAAGGGAGCACAGAAGGCTTCCTTTACTGGAGCTCATTCAATATGCTTAACATATAAGGCATGACCTTAGAGTGCATGCACATAAAACCTTGCTCGAACCGTTTGACATTCATCATACATCAATATTGCAAGCTTCCAGAGTCCAGCCATGAAAGCGGCGGGAGACGGAGAGCATGGAGTTGAACAACGCGGAAGCCATGACTGCGTGAAATGGAAGCCTCGATTCCACACAGCAACCCATCTCAACAGGAGACAGGAAAAATGCGGCGAGAGAGTGGCTCCCGGTTGGAAATGCCCAAAGAGGAAGATGAGCTTTCTGATTGGGATTCGACTCCTCCGGTGAGTCTGTCCGTTGGCACCACAGGCAGTGGTGGAGCGGAGAATGGACCTGGCTGTTGCGACAACCATCTTTGGAACTGTGGTTTTGAGAGCTCGGGGCTTCCTGGGGATTTCACTTCATCTTCCGACGAACTGCGAGGTGACGATAGCGAGGAAGAAAGAGTTTTGAGGTTGTCGGTGGAGACAGTTGAGGGGCAGCTGTTCCCGTCGGCCTTGGACTCCAACGCCGCCGGTGTGACTTCCATTAGGTTGTAAGTAGTGAAACAAAAGGCTCCGGCGAGGCAACTCTGAGGCTCAGTTCTCAGGAAGAGGTCAAAGTCGATGGCCGCTCAATCCCCTCTTAAAGGCACGGAGTTTGAGCTCAGGAAGGAAGGCTAGGAAGTCATGTGCATGGGCTACATGCACGTGGGATGGATAGGGAATGAATGATCATCGAAAGATGGCCACGGGTGTGTGCTTGATGAGGATGAATGAGAGAAATGGTGAGGAAGAATGACACAATGGGGTGGATGGGTGCAATGGATGAGGAAATGAGTGTAAGGATGGGTTTGGTGTACATGGGTGTATAGATTCCCAAGAGGATAGGAGGAGATGTGCTTCATATGGCCATGCATGCGTGTACTGCATGCATATAGGGTATACCAGCAGCAAACATAGCAAAAAGACACAAGTATTGCAGGCACATAATGCATCCAAGATCCTCATTTCTTGCAGGTACCGCACCGGTTGGGGGCATCCTTCGACTCGATTTTATTGGAAGCGACTCTGAGTCTTCAAGCACGAACATTACTTCCAAGACAGTCATGAAACGTCTATGGGTAGAGGTCCTCTGTTCGGGGGACAATTAAGACTCTCCATTTCTCATCTTGGGCTCGAGTTCTTGATGCCCTAAGGGTTGGTGCATATAGAGGGCTTGGTTTCACTAGTATGATTTGCAGCATGGAAGCTTCACCATCACCATAAGACCCAACGATTAAGAAACGGTTAGATGGATTTAAAATGGAAAATGGGTATGTGGTGTAGAGAGAGAAAATGTGGTGGCATGCATGGGTATTGTGAAAGGTGGGTATGGAGAAAGGAATGAGTATGAAAATGAGAGATGTCGAAATGAAGAATGGAAGTGCATGCCCGTGGTGAGCATGAACGGTGGGAAGGTAATGGGGTGAAGTTGGTATACGAGAGATAGAAAGAAGAAGATAGAGAGAAAGAGAGAGGGTTTTTATTGAAAAAATTGAATAATATGCAATACAATACCTCTACTATATATAGCAGGGATTAGGAAAACAGAGAGGCTTACAACAAACTCAACAAACTAAACTACTAGTTGTTAAGCAGTTTTGCTACTTTTGCCTAATTTGCTCCCTCAAATGAATCCTCCGGGAACCACTGAACCTTCCACCCTCTAAGAACCACTGATTTGCTCCCTCAAATGAATCCTTCGGGAACCACTGAACCTTCCACCCTCTGGGAACCACTGAACTCACACCAAGCTTAATCTCCATTCTTTAGATCAAGAGAAGTAACAGTAAGCTTCCCACGCAGCTTGTCAAAGATCCTGAAAGATAAAGGCTTTGTTAACACATCTGCAATTTGATCCTCAGCTGGTACATGATTGACCACCAGCTTTCTTTCCATTACTTTCTCCCTGACAAAATAAAGGTCTAACTCCATATGTTTAGTTCTTGAATGCAAAACTGGATTAGCTGAAAGGGAAACAGTGCTTATATTGTCACACCAAATTACAGGAACCATAGTCATCTTAGATTTGAGCTCAGACAAGAGGGACTGCAACCATAACAGTTCTGAGGTCAAGCTAGCCAAGCTTCTATATTCTACTTCAGCACTAGATCTGGAAATAGTGTGCTGCTTTTTTTAGCTCCATGAAACCAAGCTTTTCCCAAGAAAAACACAATGCCCAGATGTAGACCTTCGATCATCAACATCACTCCCCCAGTCAGCATCACAAAAAGCCATTAAATTCATAGTTTCTGATGGTTTCAATAAAATACCAAGATCTGTAGTGCCATTGAGATACCTTAAAATTCATTTGACAGCCTTCCAATGAGTGTCTAAAGGCTTCTGCATAAATTGGCAAACTTTGTTAACACTAAAAGCAATCTCGGGTCTAGTGATGGTTATGTACTGCAAAGCTCCAACAACACTTCTATACTAAAAAACATTATCAATTGGATCACCTGTTTCAGCTGAAAGTTTTAGACCAGAAAGCATAGGAGTGGGAAGCGACTTAGTTCCATCCATTTTAGTCTTCTTTAGCAAATCCTGAATGTATTTTTTTTTAGAGAGATGAAGTCCACCATCTGTAGTTTTCTTTACCTCAATTCCCAAAAAATAACTAAGCTCACCAAGATCTTTAAGAGAAAACAAACCACTTAACTTTGAGATAAGCTCTTGAATCTCTTGACTACTACTTCCTGTCACCACAATGTCATCGACATAAACAAGAACAAAGAGAGAAGAACAGTTGGTAAACCTTACAAACAAGGACTGGTCGGATTTAGTGGAAGAAAAACCAAACTGTTGAAGAGAAATCTTGAGTTTGTCAAACCAGGCTCGAGGTGCCTGCTTCAAGCCATACAAGGCCTTATGTAGTTTGCACACTAGCTTTTGGTCTTGATTGGTTCTACCATCAAAACCTGGAGGTTGGTCCATGTAAACTTCCTCTTGCAATTCACCATTTAAAAAGGCATTATTGACATCCAACTGCCTTATAGACCAACTTTGAGAAACAACAATAGCAAGAACAACTCTAATTGTAGTAGGCTTCACAACTGGGCTGAAGGTTTCAGAAAAATCAAAACCAGAAACTTGAGAGTAGCCCTTTGCTACTAGACTAGCTTTGTACCTAGAGACAGAACCATCAGGATTCCTTTTGAGTTTAAAAACCCATCTGCACCCAACAGAAGTTCTGTCACTTGGAAGAGGAACCAAAGACTAGGTCTTCTTCTTCATCAAAGCTCTAAATTCTTCATTCATTGCTTCTTTCCATTTGGGATGAGAGATTGCTTCTTGTAAAGTATTAGGTTTTTCATCATTAAGATCAACAGTATAGACTTTTGGTTTAAAAATACCATTCTTGGACCTTGTAATCATATGATGTGGCTGTTGTGGTAAAGTGACTGGTCTTGTATTGATAGATCCATTTGATTCACCTGAATTTGTGGATAAAGAAATTGTACCAGGAAAAGCATATAGACTAGAAGAAGATATGGAAGCTTACTCATTGAGAATTGGCATAGTTGAAGAAGAATCAATGTTTGATAAATCCTATTGAATAGACCTAATGTCTGAACCAGGATTCTCATCAAGTTGATGACTTGACTAAGCTGATGATATGGGAAGTGACAGTGAATGACTGACACTTATTGGCTCTAGGTTTTTAACTAAAGGAATGCAAGGAAGACCAACTGTGGAATGTGAAATAGTTTGAACAGGTTTTTGAGGTTTATCAGCAAAAGGAAACTTAGTTTCATCAAAGATAACACTTCTAGAAATAAACATTCTTCCTTGCTGATTTAAGCATTTGTACCCTTTGTGTTTAGAATTGTAACCAAGGAAACTACAAGGTGAGGACCGAAAATCTAGTTTATGTTTATTGTAAGGTCTTAGGTGAGGAAAACAAAGGCAGCCAAACACCTTAAGCTGAGTGATAAAACAAAGGCTATGAATAATTAAGGAAAATACCCAAAAAAGGGGGGGGGGGGGGGGTGAATTGGGTTTTTCAAAATCTTTTTCCACACAATAATATATGCACAAAATAAATAAAGGAAATAGATAAAGTTAGAGAATTCAAACTCGGGTTTATAGTGGTTCGACACTCCCTTGCCTACGTCCACTCTCCTCAATCTCCTAACCAAGTGAGGGTTCTACTAACTTGAAGCTTCAATCAAGCTTTCCAACTTCTTACACTTGGATTCCGGATCCAATGGGCTCTTACACAATCTCTTCAAGATTTGAACCACTTGAAGGCTTTCACACTCAGTTTACACAAAGATGAAACTCTCAACCTAGCTTAAGGATGGCTTAAGTACAAGAGAAAGCTAAGATGAATTACAAGAGTGCACTAAGAATATGCAAGTGATGGTTTGATGCACTAAGAAAGAAATGAGAGCTTTTTTATCAAGAACAGGTAGGTAGGCTTTGAATGCAATTGTTCTCTTAGTCATAAATGAAGAGGTGCTCTCAATTTATAGGTTTCTAAGCTTGGGAGACAAAAACAGCAGAAAGTAGCCTCGACCGGATGAGCAAAGGGTCGATCGGATCACTAGCCTTTGGAGCATTTAATGCATGACAGGTTACCGTTGCCTCGATCGGACCTCGACCGGAAAAGGGTGAGGCTCGACTGGGAAGAGAAAGCTACTGGGAGAGAGAGAAGGTTTTTAACCTTCCTCGACTGGTCCTCGACCGGACTACCTCAATCGGTCGACCGGTTCCTCAACCGGTTGACCGGTTGGCCTTAGCCTCGACCGGTTGAGCCTTTTTGGCCCCGAAAAACCTATTTTTTTATTCCTTTCTTTTCTAACACTTAGGCAAGGTCCTTAGGTGAGTTAATATGCCAATTTTGAATCAATTTGCCTAAGGTATATTTGATAAAACTCGGGTTTTAAAGAAAAACAAGTTTTAAAGAATAAACCGAGTTTTCTAAGATGCATGAAAAGGTATGAACATCCTAAGTGCACTCATGCTATCATCTTACATTCATTTCCTATGATCTCAAGTCTTCCAAGCATCTCGATCTTGTATCCATTTGGTCCTTTGATGAATTTTCGAGTTTATACTTGAGATTCTTAAACATTAAACCAATTAGTTACTTAACCATGGTTTGTTATCATCAAAACCCAATTAGGAGAACCCTTGAGCTAACAATCTCCCCCTTTTTTATGATGACAAACCTTGGTTATCTAGGAGAGAAAGAAATCTCCCCCTTAAACCTATCATGGATCAATCAAACGATAAGCAATGTAAAACACGAAGAATCAATGGATAAAAATATCATATCATATGTATATGGAAATCTCACATGTACAATAAGATAGGTATGACAATGATAACAATGACATGCATGAGAGACTCCTAGATCCTATAGATCCTAGATCCTATAAATATCTCCCCCTTTGGAAACATAAAAAAGAAACGAAGGGGGATGTCTAAAAAGCCTCAAGGCTAAGGGGGTGGAGGAGGAAACACGGAGCGGAGATATGCCATCATCTCCTCATGCTGACTCCCCTGACGGCTCTCAATACGATCCATGCGCTGCTCAAGATGGTCGAAGGTAGCCTGCTACTGATCCATACGCTCCTCTATGCGCTCAAATCACTGCTGGAAGTGATTAAACCGAGAGGTGACTCCAGTCTGAGACTGATCGAGATGCTCCTCTATAGAGTAGAAGCGGGAGTCATGGACTAGGGCAAGCTCCTCCATACGAGTCCCAAGAGAGCTGATCTGCGTGGAGAGATCCATCCAAGACGCATGATCAGAAATATGAGGTGTCTGAGATGGTAGCTCGGTAAATGATGGCTGAGATGAAGGGCCTGCTGTGAAGGACGGCTCAGTCATCATAGGCTTGGAGAAGGTAGCCTCAACATGAATGCCCTCTGACTGGTGTGGAGGCGGAATGTCAACCTCGGGCCCTCTCTGCTCAAAGTCCCTCTGAGGGTCCAACCCATCCTCCATCTCTCTGATCTCGGCCTCCTCCTCTACTCCGGGGTGTATCTGATCATGTCCCCGAGCTTGTCGCTCGGCTTTCCTAACCCAGGAGCCATCGGGTGTCTTCTCGAACTTCATGCCCCCAAAGACTGCTCATCATACGTGTCATAAGTGGTGAGGGCCTCAAAATCTATCTCTCTACTCAAGTCGACCCCGACATCCTTGAAAGCACGGGTAAGGAAGCGGTTGTAGGGGAGTACACATGTCGAGCTCTCAACACAGGAGATCATGTGCATCATCATAAGGTAGCCAACATGAATCCGTCTACCGGTGAGGATCGAGTCAACAATGAAAGCCTCAAGGTAGGAGACCTCGTCTCGATGTCCTCCACGTGGCAAGAGAATCGAACAAATCATATGGTGAAGGACTTGGCTAGTCACTGTCAAGCTGTGAGCCGATGGTTTGCCCATCCCCTGAGGATCAGCAAGTCCGCACAACCTCTGAACAGCCTCTCTAGGCTCAAATCCCGGCACACTAGGCCACGCCTTGGCCTCATACACACGGAGTCCAACCGAAGGGATGTCGAGAATGCGGCAGATGCTCTCAGGACTCAAACGGATCTCAACGCCTCTCACAATGGATAATACGGGTCCTCCAAGCCCGTAGGTCGCCCGAGAATAGAAAGCCCGCACCAGAGTCTGGAAGACGGGCTTAGAGATCGTCACTACGGGCTTAGAGATCGTCACTACGGGCAGCCATCCCATCCATCCGAACAACCTCTCAAAGCCAAAGTGCTGAAGTTGGGAGAAATTGACACTTCTCCCTGGGACGACTTTCCTCTGAGCAAATTTTTGCTTGTAGCGTTGATAGTCCTCATTTGAACTGAAGAGTGCCGTGTCAAACCTCGCCTTTCGGCGAGCCTTCGTCTGCTCGGGCTGAGATGGCTCAACAGGGCGCTTGCCTTGAGCCCTGGAAGTGCCCGTCTCTCTCCGTGGTGCCATCAATGAAGTGAAAGAGGAGAAAAAGTAGTCCAAACAGAGAGTGAAAGCAAGGAAAAAAATGCAACCACCAACCCGAAACCCTAGATGCCTGGAGATGGAGCTGAACAGCCCTGAGACGAGCGATGCAGAGAGGAGACGCCCTCAAGAAGTGAAACCCTGGGTTTCAAACCAAAACCCTAGCCCAAATCCGTCCCAAAATCAAGTCCTCAGCTTGCAATCGGTCCGAAATCTGGCCAAAAACTCTTCAGGAAGCAAGGATATGAAGGGGCGGCAAGCTCTGGAGGCGAAAATGAGATAAATGAAGTGCGCAGGGGGCGTTTTAAATTCTCAGCCCCGACGAACCGGTCAACCGGTTCCTCAACCAGTCGACCGCCTGGTCAACGGTCAACGGTCAACGGAATGGTCAACAGTCAAAATTTCCAATTTTTCTTGCATTTTCTTGTCTCGTGATCCTCCCCCTGCCCTTTTCAGTTGAAATCCCCAATTTTTTATGTCCAATGCCATGGGAATTTTGATTTTTGGTCAAAAATTGACCTATTTCCTAAGGGATTGCTATATGATGCGTATGAGATGAAATTTATGCAATCATAATGCATTTCCAACAAGAATTCATTATACAAACATCATATCAAAGAGAAATAACCCCTAGTTGTCTTCTAATATCGAAAAATTGTTCTTCACTTAGAGGTTTTGTAAAAATATCGGCAAGTTGATCTTTTGTGCTTACAAATTCAAGTGTAATGTCACCCTTTTGTGCATGATCTCTAAGAAAATGATGTCTAATTTCTATATGCTTGGTCCTAGAGTGTTGCACGGGATTTTTTGAAATATTTATGGCACTAGTGTTATCACATTTGATAGGAATATGCTCAAAAGACAAGTTAAAATCACTAAGTGTTTGTTTCATCCAAAGGATTTGTGCACAACACAAACCGGCTGCTATGTATTCGGCTTCCGCCGTTGACAAAGCTACCGAATTTTGCTTCTTACTATGTCATGAGACAAGTGAGTGTTTGATTCATGCCTAATTGGTGTCTCAGCTGATTCGTGTCCAGCTGGTGCTCCTCGATGGCGGGAGTAATCAACAAAATTTATAACCTATAACACCATGAACTAGGGTAGCAAAGAAAAAGCTACTATAGCATAGTGGCTCTAGGATCGTTCACTGGGAAGGGTTTCCAAGCTGAAAATGATACCAATTCAAAGTAAATTGGTGCTGTTTCATTTTAAGAATAGCTTAAGAAATAAAACACAAACTTTGGTTGAAAAAGGTTTGGACTTAGATTAACAACACAACAAGTGATGGAAATTACTTAAGAAGAAAAGCATTCCTTGGAGATTCAGGTTTTCAGGGGAGGTTCCTCATGCAATAGCCTAGCTCCGGTCAGTTGGTTCAATTCCTCACATTAGAGAATTAACATAAAGTCACTTCTCTAACAGGTGCTGCACAAATGCATCCCTCAATTGGATTTCAGCTTTAATTCTCTCACTGATGCAACTTGCAATGGTTCGGGCCTCTCACTTAGCCTTTACCATTCAAGGTGATCTTTAACCTTGGACTTCCTTTCACAAGCTCGCAAGAGATAACTAATGGATGTCTCCTTAGAGTCCAAAAACTTACCAAGTGTTGGCAATTCTAGAAAATCCTACCTTTAAGTCACCTACCAGAGGCTCGCAAGGGGTAAACTAGTGCATCTCCATGGTTAGAGATCACTTGCCTTACCAAGTGTTGGCCCAGGTGACTCCAAGGCATTTTAAGTTAACTAAAAACGTAGAAACCATTCATGGGACACACTTTCTCTTCATTCATAGCTGAAACCACAAAGCTTCTGATTCTTACACTTGGAACCTTTCCCGGCAACCTTCACTCCAAGGAACTAAAAGGTTTAGTTACTCATTCTCTGGGGAAAGCTCCTCAGAGAGTGCATAACTTAGTAAATAAAAATAAAATCAAAGTGAGAAGGTAAGGTAAGATAGAGCTCAAGCTTTGTATATTACTTTCTTTCAAACTTACAAAAGGTTCAACACCCTCAGAACAGGCTCCTCGGGCTATATTTATACCAAAATTACATTAACAACTATTACATGGATATTTAGCTAATTTCCTAACTTAAAAGCTAAAGAATCCTATAATTGGTGGCTTACAAGGAGAATTTGGGGATTTAGACAACAAAAATCTGATGAAAAATATCTCCAAGTGTCGGTTACAAATATCGGGAAGCACTAAGGACCATTTCGCAGGAGAAAAAGAGGTCTACGAAATTTCGCAGACAAACAAGAAGGGCTGCGAAATTACTTCGCAACAAAAGGCTGATTCCGCAGCGCTGCGAAGTTGGCTTTCATCTTGTGGTGTTTGGCCTCCATCGCGTCATGAAACTTCAGGGGAAAACCATAGCACTATGCAAAAAGGCTGCGAAATCGTTTCGCAACAAAAGGGTGATTTCGCAGCACTTTTCTGAATCCTTCCTTCAGCTTGGAGCAGTTGTCTTCCAAAGGCTGTAACTTCCTCATTTCAGCTCCAAATCGAACACGGTTTGAAGCATTGGATTTTTTACTTCCTAAGCTTTCAAATGACATATAACATGCATAATTTGGACTTCAGGAAGTGGTCCAAAAGTGGCTGAAATGACTGTCATCAAGAATGCCTCATGACTGGATTCTCTTTGCTTCCCCTCCTTGCATTTCAACTTTGCTTATGGCAAAAGGCTTCAAAGCTTTGATTCTTCATGCCTCTGAGCTATTCATTGCTTTGCCAAGGATTCCTAATAACTCTCCTCAATCTCATATTGCTTTGGTGATCAAAAAGCTATCAAAACACCAAAACTTAAGGCAATTTGATTAGAATTGATTGCAAGAGGCCTTAACATGTTAATTGGGTTAAAAGGCAATAACTACTACTCAAAAGTGTTTAAAAGGATTAATTACAAGCTATCAAATAGCACTTTTTGAGTAGTAATCAGTGTCCTAAGAAATGACAAGTGCCACTAGTGCTCTTTCTTTCAACTCTACAACCGACAAAATCGGCATCCGAGAAACCAATCAATTCAAAATTATCACCCTTAGGATACCACAAACCAATATTCATT